>NW_015546133.1:1047770-1115047 GCF_001515605.1 Sinocyclocheilus anshuiensis | reverse complement strand
GTTCATCTTCGGAACACAATTTAAGATTACTTTTGATGAAATCTGAGGGCTCTGTGACCCTCCCATAGACAGCAAGGTAACTACCACGTTCAAGGTCCAGAAAAGTCGTTATTTTTGTTTTCTTTGCGCAAAAAAGTATTCTCGTAAATTCGTAACTTTACAGTTGAACCACTGATGTCACACTTTGTCGATCATCTTGGTACTTTTCTGGACCTTGAATGTGGTAGTTACCTTGCTGTCTATGGGAGGGTCAGAGAGCCCTCAGATTTCATCAAAAATATCTTAAATTGTGTTCCGAAGATGAACGAAGGTCTTACGGGTTTAGAACAACACGAGGGGGAGTAATTCATGACAGAATTTTCATTTTTGGGTGAACTAACCCTTTTAGTTTGCATTAAAAGTGTAAAGTGTCATCATTTACTCACCCTCAAGTTGTTCCAAACCTGATGGAGTTTTTTTTCTTCTGTTGAACAAAAATATATTTTGAAGAATGTTTTGAACCAAACAGTAGCTGGTAGCCATTGACTTCCATAGAATGGGAAAAAAAATACTATGGAAGTCAGCCTCTACCAGCAACTGTTTGGTTACCAACATTCTTCAAAATATCATCTTTTTGTTCAACAGAGGAAAGAAATTCATACAGGTTTGGATCAACATGAGGGTGAGTTAATGATGACAATTTTCATTTTTGGTTGAACTATCCCTTTAAAACATTGATAAATATTAATTCTGATGGTTTTGATACTTTTTAATTAGAGGTAATGAGTATGATGGTTGTCTCCTAAACCTACTAAGATTAAGATCTAGTTTTCTTCACAAGCTCTCTAACTTATTTCATTCTCTGTGACATTTTGAATGTCATCAGGGTTTTTGGCACAATTTACTTGCATGCCGCATGCATTAAAAGCACTTTTTTTCTCACAGGATATTGCACTGCATACAACTGACTGTCTTTTACTCTAAGCGTCTGATAATGTGTGCTTCTCTCCCACAGATTATAATGGCCAAGCCGGCTGGTGGACCCAAAGCTCCTCAAGGAAAGAAGGACTGGGATGAGGATGAATGATGTCACTAACCTGTGTGTCTCCCTGTCACCGTCTTAGCTTTTCAAGTGTTGTGTATTTAATATCTAGCCCCCATTCTTTTTGTATTATTAGAAGCCATCCACATTAACAATGAGTGGCTCTGAGCTCTTATTCTGGTCCCAATAAAGGCACTTGAGCTGTCAGCATCTTTGTCATTTATTTTAAATAATGCTTGAACAACAAAATGCAGCGTAATTGTTACAGTTTGACATTCTTGAAAACGTATTAAACTTGCTTGTTGAACTCTGAGTTACAACATTTAGGCACACACTGACAGATTATCTCAAAGCCACTTAAAGAATGGCTTTTATGGAATATAACTGCAATTTTCCTTCCAGAAAATCTGTGTAATTACAGTAGCTAAATTTGCAGCTATTATTTATGTAGTTACATCAACATGACAGTGTATTGTAGTGATGGGAATCCTTGCAGCAGCATTTTTCTGTAGATGTTATTGGATTATCGTTGTACTAAGTTCATTCACCCCTTTCTTACCCAAAATGACATACTGAGATCAATGAAGTGTTGACAACCATTTTGTTCTTGCAGTAGTTTTAGTAATATTACAGAGAGAGCATCCACATAAAGAGGATGTGTACTTTACACCATCGCCCTCTGCTGTTGTTTTTGGAGCACTTCACTTCAGCTCCAATATCTACAGATTATTTGAATGAAAAATACATTTGTAAATCATGGGTGGTTAGTGTAGGTCGGATTACATAATATAAATATATATAAAATTTAATTCGTTTTATATTTTACGTCAGATAGATAGATATATTTGCTAGCTATTAATATTTTGTCTGTTTATTAACCAAGTCGAATTGTAGCAATGCATAAAATGTAATTTACGTTTTGTTTTATGACTTTGGTTTATATTTTTTATTATGTGTATATATATATAGAGAGAGAGAGAGGTGTATTTGTTAAATGTTACAGGGATGCCAATATGTGTCTGTCTTTGTGTTTATGCAAGATGAATTTCAACAGAATGCGCACACTAATAATAGCAATGCATAGAAGTTCATTTACATTGTATTTTATGACATTGGTTTATATTTTAAAGCCAACGTCATTCGAAAACTCCCATCTACAAATAAAATAAATATTTTGTATATTCAATGTGAGGATTTTTATTATTTCAGTAGCTGAATTATTAATATTAGAATGAATGATTATATAATCTATAAAGGAATCTATTTACTGTGGAAACAATAACTGGCAGTTACGGCAGGGTTGTTAATCCTAATATCCATTATCTGCCCTCCCCGGGAGCGCGCTTGTTGCAAGAAACCGTGGACGCGCGCTCCCGCGGTGCGGTGCTGCTTAAACATGGCTGCTCTCAGCAAGTCCATACCGCATAGCTGCTATGAGTTAGGACACACTTGGAGTCCCTCATGTACGACCTCCACCCTGCAGGTGACAGCCGGCGCTCTGGAGGTCTCCTTCAAGATATATGCTCCTCTGTATCTGGTGAGTGTTTCAGCGCGGATCTATCCGTTCATTCACCGGGCAAGGGCGCAGTTAACCTGGCAGCTACATCAGAGTCCTGCAGGACGATGCGAGGCCCGTAATAGTTGCTAAGTTATTTAGAAATAAACATACAGACGTGGGTCTCAACCCGTCATGTTTTACATTTACTAGCATTCAAAGTAAAAACAAAATGTCGTTAGACTGATGACACGGTCAGCTAAGCGATAGAGAGCTGCTGGTTGATAGTGATAAAACTGTCCAATGACACTGCGCAACTTTTTAAGCACTTTTGCTTTTTGTTTCGTTCTTTTGAATAATGTTGTGAATTAAAATTATGCGTGTCGCACTTAATTTGATGATAAACTGCCTGGTTTGTCTATTAGATTTGCACAGTCATTCTCATTAAACCGAAAGTCTTTACCATTGCTCGTAACCGAAGCTTGTTTGGTAACGTAGCAGATTTAAGTTGAGATGCTTTATTTAACTGGTATTTCCACTGGCTCGCATTAAATAGTTATGTCGGATTCGTGAACAAATCTGTTTTTTTTTTTCAGTGAACCGATTTAAACGATTCGTTCACTGAATGGTTTGACCTCATTAAACTGGTCATTAGCAATGTTTCGTTCTTGAATGAACTGTTAATTTCAGTCTGAACTATTTTTATATTGTTTTCTTTTTGTATTGATTTATTATATTGATATATTTTATAGGCTGTTGAAACTGTTTAAATGTTTTTATTTTAGACATATCCCATTCATAATGATCAAATCTAGAACTGAGCGAGCGGAGTAGAAAATATGAGGTTAACTGAACTTTTGACTGAACATTGATGAAAAGTCCTTTTTATAGCATAAGTATTACAAAAATATATAGAAATGTGTGGAACTTTTTGAACCAGTTCTGTTCAGAAGAACCAAATTTAAGTGCAGAAACCTTCTGGTTATGAGCCCTGAGCTTTAGCCACTATTCCACTTAACCTCAAGTTGTTGGCTAAATGCCACTTTAGTAAATTTATTCATCAGAATAAGAGAATGTTATCTTGTATTTATTTGCCTGTGATGACTTAGTATAACTGGCCGTCAGTCTTTATAGATCTGACAGAGGGATCATCATTGTCAACTTTGGATGTGTCATTAGCTTCCATTACAAAACTGCAGCTCAAAGTTGTGCAACAGCTGAAATGTTTTGTTGTAGAATTGGCATTCGATTTAGTTTTGCAGAAACTATGGCTCAGTCTATCATTAGACAGTAGGTCAGTGGTATTTGGGTGACAAACCATAGAGCGCTACCTACAGAAACCTATGTGTTGCTTGAGTTACAGCCAATGTCATTTTGTAACACAGAGAAAAACTAATGCACTGAGAGCTTGAGTAAAGTCAGAAATGGATTTCCCTAACACGCAATTGAATTTTTCTGAGTTCCAGATTGCAGCCATTTTAAGAAGGAGGAAAAAGGATTATTACAAGAAAAGGCTGCTTCCCGAGATCCTGCAGTCCACGTCTTTCCTGACTGCAAATGGAGGCCTCTACATTGCGTTTTTCTGCATTCTCCGGTAATCTGAACAAAATTCTGCTAACGAGCAATTCTTGGAAACATTTGCCATCCCATGTGTGCAGCTGTTCGAACACGAGCAACCTTTGAATCCCTGTCCTTATCAGCCGCTTAAAGTCTACGTACATATCTGTCCAAATAGGATTGTAAAGACCTTTGACACATCAAATACATTATGTACAGGGATTTATGTCTGGCGTTCCGCATGACCGGTCCACTCACCTAATTTGTGAATTAATTATTTGGATTATTTATTATTTTATTCCCTTCTAAATGAAACAAATATTCAACCGTAATATTGTCCTCAGTTGAAAGCACGTCCATTAGCTTATAATTATAAATGACCAGCTAGCCTTTCCATTGTTTCCTCTCTTTTTCCTCTGTTACTCAGGAAGCTGTTGGGGCGTTTCTACTCCTGGTCAGCTGGGTTTGGGGCGGCACTGCCAGCCTCATACATCGCCATACTAATAGAGCGGAAAAGCAGGTTAGCCCTGACATTTCATCACAGATTTCCTTTGGCCTTTCTTTTATACAAATTTTATACAAATTATCCAAAGTTTAAACCAAATTTACACTGAACTTGCATAGGGAAATGTACTCTAATGGAAAAGAGTTAAAGGTGCTGTATGTAAGTTTTTGACTCTACTAAAGCATAAAAATACCATAATATGTTTGCAGATATTTAAGAAACATGCTAAGTTAACATATTTGTTTATCTGAAAAACAATGCTACAGTCAGTTATTCTCCTATGAAAATATGCGTTCCAGGCCGGAATGTCTGTCTCTGTTTTGGTTTGTGAAACCCACCCACTGCCAGTTTACCCAATTGTATTTCGGCACCCCGGGTTGCCAGTTGGCGGGAAACACAGCGTGTTTAATTTCAGTCATGGAAGCTGGCAAACGAAAGTGTTTGTGTCGTCAAGCTGGCAACCTGCGTGTGCATCAAGCCTGAGGAGGAGGGACCTGGTGAAAAAAACCCTCTCCAATATTTTGAATTTGGACTGTAATACCTAGTTCAACCACTCGGTGTCAATCCTACATATAGCACCTTTAAGGCCCATTCACACCAAGAATGATAATTAGAACAATAACCAGTGTTGGGGGTAACTCATTACAAGTAACGCGAGTTACGTAATCAGATTACTTTTTTCAAGTAACTAGTAAAGTAACGCATTACTTTTTAATTTTCAAGAGAATATCTGAGTTACTTTTTCAAATAAGTAACGCAAGTTACTTTTTTTTTTTCAATTTATTGATTGACAGCTCTTCTGTCCCCATGTTGAGAGAAATCCGAATATGTTGCTGTAGATCTAAAATATATATGAATATGCATTAATTCATCTCACTCACACAAAAAAAAACAGATTCAGTATTCCTCAAAATGAATAAAAATAATGCAACTCAGAATATGACGCAAACCTGCCATAATTAAATGTTAAACAACACAAATATCCTTTATGTATTTAATCCCATTCTATTAAGCAATGTCTTTGCTTCTGACCTTCGATGATTCAGTTCAACCATACTAATAAGCAAAAATCATTCTAAACAAACAAGCAAGCCCTGTCCAGATTTTAAAAGTAACGCAAAAGTAACGTAACGCATTACTTTCCATAAAAAGTAACTAAGTAACGTAATTAGTAACTTTTTTATGGAGTAACGCAATATTGTAATGCATTACTTTTAAAAGTAACTTTCCCCAACACTGACAATAACTATATTCACGTCCACACCAACAGAAGGTTACGTTCGGTTTATTGTAGGCATGCGCTACAGTTTTGTCATCTGCCACTTTTAATGCTCAAGCTCTTCAGTCGGGTAGATTCTGATTGGCTAACGAGTACGAGTACGAGTACAGGAGACCAGTATCGGGCCCGATACCGATACGCATCCCTACTGTCAATGTTTATATCGTTCATCAGCTGAAAAAAAAACGCTCTGAATGTGATTTCTATTATGTTGTTCCTCTGTGTTGTCATTGTTATAGCTGCTGTGTGGACTTCACAGTTAACATGAATTAGAACAATTGTTAAAATTATGTTGTTATAGTTTCCATCCTTGCTGTGCATACAGTGAACAAGTAGGCTAATAGTGCAAAATGATGTTGCAAAACCTCAATTAGTTCTTATATAATTTGTCTTTCTTCTCATTCAGGAGAGGACTCCTAACAATTTACATGGCGAACCTGGTAAGACGATTCAGCATTGCTTCTTTTCAGTTCCGCTGCATTATTTCTTGACAGTTCTTTCATAGTTGCATGACCATTTCCTGGCAGTAGTCAGCATCACATCTGTTATCCGTCACTTATGTTACTTTTTCTGGAAAGCTGTGATCAAAACAGTCTATTTCAAGGAAACCTCGGGTGATTTTGATCTAAAGTGCTCTGTGTCATTTCCAGGCAACGGAGACGATTTTCCGGATGGCTGTCACAAGGGGTCTTGTTAAGCCTATGAAACACGGAGAGGTACGTTACAGTTCATGCTTGGGGTTAGGGTAAGATTTTTTTTTCTTCTTTAAAAAAAAAAAAAAAAATTAATACTTTTATTCTGCAAGTAGGCATTACATTGATAACAAGTAACAGTAAAGACATTTATAATGTTAAAAAAGGTTTCTATTTCAAATAAATGCTCTTCTTTTGAACTTTTCATTCATCAAAGAATCCTGAAAAAGTGTATCATGGTTTCAAAATATGAAGCAGCACAACTGTTTTCATAATGTTTTAAATTGTGATATTTCATATTACTGTTTTTACTGTATTTTATATCAAATAAATGCACCTTTTTTGTGCATAAGAGACTTCTTTCGAAAACAAAAAAAAATCATACTGAACCCAAACCAAGGTTAGTGTATCTGGACCTTATTACATCATGCACTGAGATCATTTAGTGCTAATGATGCAACCCCACTTTACATACTTGCAAAAGCATTATTACTTTGAACTAACCTTGACCTGATCATAAAGTTTCATGTGATGTCTGTCTCATAATTTCCACTTTTTTTCCAGGTTCTTCTCTTCTGCTTGACTGCATCTCTCTACATGTTTTTCTTCAGGTCAGTTGGTCAGGTTACTGCCTCTCAATCCTGGTCCTGGAGGACGCCAGCCCTGGTTATCTTATTTCTTCAACACATCAAGTTCTCATTAGTAGAGGCTCCTCCGAGACTTGCTGAGGTCCTCCAGGAGCAGAATTGAGATGGACAGGCACACTCTTCAGAACAAATAAAAACCTAGTTGTTCAATTACAAACATTGACCCTTTTAACTTTCCAATTTCTGGTTTTATCTTCAGATGTAAAGATGGACTGAATGGCTTTGCATTCTCTGCCTTGAAGTAAGTTTATTTATTGATTTACATGAATTTATGTAGTTCTTAAATTCCCAAGGATTTGTCATTAATCCTTAAGGCCCTAGGAAACACCCTGTTCGGAGCATAATCAACTCGTGTCAGACTGTTAAAGGAGATTATGTGTCTGGCTGCGGCAGATTTATAGTTGGCAAGGAGGAGATCCCAACACACCCTTGTCTGGCTGAGCACGTGTACGAACAGGGTTCGGAGAGAGACGCACAGCCACCGGATGAGAGACTGGAGCACACGCCTGCCTCCAGGGGGAGCTGCATCAGAGCATTTACACGCAAACTCCTAGACTCTATGTGAGTGAGCGAACTATACCTATGAAACACACACATACATATATATTTATATAAGACTATGGTATTTTTGACAGAAAATTTTATTCTATCCAAAACCACCCAAAAAATTCTTATAGAATTATACATGTTAAGTTTTTATTTTTTAGGACTTTCAAAGTATGAAAAATGTTAATAATAATAATTGTAACTATTAATTTTTATTAAATGTGTGAGAACAATGTTATTTTACACAGTAATAAATACAATTTAAAACCAAATCTCCACATATATTTGGGAGGAAATTATATACTAAACTACACAACACTTATTAAAAAGTTTAATCAAAGTTTAGGTTGATAGGATTTAAAAAAAATATATATTTTTGAAAGTAAAAACAGTAATATTGTGAAGTATTACTACAGTTATAAATACATTTTTTTTCTATTTTATTATATTTTGAAATGTAATTTATTTCTATGATGGCAAAGATGAATTTTCAGCATCATTACTCCACTCTGCAGTGTCCTTCAGAAATCCTTCTAATATGCTGATTTGCTGCTCAAGAAACATTTCTTATTATCAGTGCTAAAAACAACTGTGCTTCTTAATATTTTTATGGAAACAGTAATAGTTTTTCAGGATTTTTTGATTAATAGTGTTCAAAAGAATAGCATTTATTCGAAATAGAAATCATTTGTCATATTATAAATGTCTTTAGTGTCACTTTAATTTCAATGTAATCTATATAAAGTTTCCTTGCGGAGTAAAAGTATTAATTTCTTTAAAAGAATTGTGACCCCAAATGTATACAACAATAGTAGGTAAAAATGGTGTTTGACTTTCATTTGACACTTGGAGTTCATTTACGGTCCTGCTTGTTTAACATTCAGCTTCATTTTCATGCATCAATGTTCCCCTGCCTCATAACACATTGTTTGCATTCATTGTGTGTGTGTTGTCCCCTTTAGATGCAAACATGGACCCAGGCATAGATGTTGCAAACACTATCAAGACAACTGCATCTCCTACTGTGTTAAAGTAAGAGTCTGAGACCTCCTAACCTGCTGTCTTTCAAACCACTCATCTGTTTGTTCTGAGCGTTTGTGTTTGAATGGGAGAGAGACCGAATGTGTGTGCATAAACGTGTTGCGTGTATCTGGGTTAAAGGCTCTGTCGATATAGGAGTGCCCTTTGCTCACTAACAGAAAGTTGATGTGAAGTTGTGAGATGTTTTCTGGAGAGCAGCTTCTGAGATGCTTTGTTTGTGGCTTTGTGTTTTTGAAGGGTTTCATCCGAATGTTCAGCGTGGGTTACCTCATTCAATGCTGTTTGAAGGTTCCATCAGTATTCAGACAGGCCTTTACAAAACCCTCTCGACTGCTCTGGCTGCTCTACAACAAAGAAAACTTCCAGCTAGGAGCTTTCTTGGGATCTTTTGTCAGTATATACAAGGTACTAAATCTCCACTAAGATCCAGTGCTGTTTTTTTCTATGAGATAGCAAGTTCCTCTGAAGCTTTTAGGGGGTTTTGTTTTCTTCACCCTTCTCAGTAACGTTTTTTTCAGTTGTGAAATTTGTCTCTCTCCATCTCACTTCCATTTTATGAAAAAGGGCACAAGCTGTTTACTGAGATGGATGCGTAACCTGGACGACGAGCTCCATGCTCTCATAGCAGGTAAAGAGTGTTTTGAACTCTTTTCCCTTTGCACAGCCATTAGAGGTTCTCAAATCACCGTTTTCTACATTTATCTTTTCAGGTTTTCTTGCTGGCACCTCAATGTTCTTTTACAAGAGCACCTCCATCTCCATGTACCTCTTCTCCAAACTGGTGGAGGTAATGATTATCTGGCTTTGTAGTGATTTCAAATGAGTAGGGCTTGCTTCTCAATGATTTCTCTGGTGTCTCAGAGAATTGTGAATAGACCAAATTTAAAGAGTTCCCCAAAAATGTAAATTCTTTAATCAGTACTTATCATAATTTCTTCATTCAATAACACTAGACCTGTGAAGATGCAAAACTGACAAAAAGCAGAATGAATGTATTTATATAAAACAAATTAGAAGTTTAAAACGAGGATTTGTAAAGAAAAATGTCAGAGGATTTCGATATAAGCCAAGAGGAGACTGGTTTTCCTTTGCTAAACAAAGGAAACTTTGCTTCCTTTGTGCCTATAAACAAAACTTGGTTCTCACGAGACTAGCATATTCTCCCTCATTCACTGCTATTATAAAGCTCGGAAGAGCCAGGACATTTTTTAATATAACTCTGATTGTATTAGTCTGAAAGAAGGAAGTCATATACACCTAGGATGGCTTGAGGGTGAGTAAATCATGGTGTAAAGGTTCAATAAATATTCTGATTTCAAAAAGATTTTCTGTACGGGTTGCAATATAAAATGTATAAACATAATATATGTGTATGTATAGTCTACTAATAATCTATTGACTGTCTTTTTAGACTATGTATTTCAAAGGGATCGAGGCAGGCAGGTTTCCGTACTTCCCTCACGCTGACACAGTAATCTATGCCATCTCCACTGCCATCTGTTTTCAAGCGGTAAGTTTAAAATGTTTTTAAAATCTACCAAACTAAAAGCATCTTCTGCATACCAAGGACACTTTTACACCAAGGGAAAATACAAACCACATTAAAATGCAGAAGCCGTTTGTGCCAGTGTGACTTATTGATGACTCGGTCATGAACTGATTGAGGATCAAGCCACGTGTGTTTTTAATTTAACGAAAGACAGCACAAGCACACTTTAAAAGCCAAACAAAAATAAGTTTGTCAGGTTTTAAATTATAAGGAATAGTTTTGCTGTGCAAAATTAAGACCTGAACATGCTAGAAACATGCTCATAGGTGAATGATTTTGTTTAATATGTCCTGGGTGGATCTTATCAGGCGGTTATGGAAGTGCAAAATCTGAGACCATCGTACTGGAAGTTTCTACTGCGGTTGACGAAGGGCAGGTGTGTATTAGTGGAAAATATGATTGATAAGTCTCATTATGCATATGAATCCTTAAACACATCAAGTTATTGATTTCTCTGTCCAGGTTTGCTCTGATGAACAGAAAAGTGCTTGATGTTTTTGGGACCGAGGCTTCCAAACACTTTGGTGACTTCACGCCTAAACTTGACCCCAGATACGTGCTGTGTCCCATCGACATGGACGTGCAGCTGGGCTGACAGGCCCGTGGGTATCTGCGAAATGTCTTCCCATAGACCAACAATGACACAAAGGCACGAAAAGCTCTTGCACACGATCTCTCTCCTATATTCTCTCGCCCTGGCGCTCTATGTCATTAAATGTGAAGTGAAAGTGTGAAGTGCGTATATGTTTACGTTGATGTAGATCTGAAACATTTTGCAATGTAATTACCGCAGGCAAGATGTGACCTCTATGTACTGTACACACGATATCAGCTTCGGTTTGTCTGAAGATGATCTGAAATTCATAGGATAATGATTGCTTATTGGATTTTCAAAGACAGAATGACATAGCAGGAATGTGTTCATGCTAACTCAGCTATTCCTGGACTGCTTGGGATCTGACCTGCGATCTCTGTATTTCATAGTCCGCAGCATTAACTAATCAGCTTTGAGACTATAAAATGTGTTTTAAATTTTTTTTGTTTGTTTGTTTTAGGTAGGAAAGTACAGAGACAGATTTTTACAGCACAGTCAGGCACCTCAGAAGGATATGCTGGATTATTTTTGGTCATTGTCATTTTAAATCCTACCAAAAATGATCAAATCAGTAATTAACTGTCTGCCATAGTCAGGATATGCGGGTTAAGCCATGTAAAAGGACCTTACTGACATCAGGGTTGTGTATGATCTCTTTTTTGTCTTTAGTGTGCTCTGCGTTCTTGTTCAGATAGGAATATATTGAGACCTTCTCATAAGTACAGGTTTTTATGGAAAGTTATTAGTACAGAATTTAACATTTATTACCCACCTATTATTGCAGATTTAATAGTCACAGATATTCTTTCAGGAGAGAAAAGCAGATTAAACCAATCTTAATGGACTTTCACCTTCACTTTCAGTAGGAGAGCTTTTTTTTTTAAATGATCAATAACAATATAAAGAAAAATCTGACAATATAATCAAAGTGTTGCTGTGTATTTGAAATGTAATTTATGTAAAAAGAAAGAAACCCTTATGTCTTCGATGTCTGTATAAAAGCAAAAGCTTTATATTAAACACATTCTGAAGAAATAAGGTTCTAAGAGTGTTTTATTTAATTACATCTCGCATTACGACAATGTAATTGTGACCCTTTTTAAAATTTTATTTTTAATTTTTTTTATAACTAAACTTTTTATAGTGCCTTTTTCTTGTACAACATTTTGACATTTTGTCCCTCCTACATTTTGTTTTGGGTTGAATTGACAGTTTGACAGAGATGCTATTTAGATGAGTGATACATTGCAAATGTTACTGATTTGTGTAAATGTCCACTGGAGGGCGATGTTATACTGTTTAAATCGCAGTTCATCCACTATTTCAATCCATCAGTGCTCTAAATAGTTTACAAACAATAAGAGTGCTTATTTCCATGTAAACAGAGCTCAGAATAGCATTATCTTTACTACGTGTAGTACACCTGCATTTGTGTTCTGTTTAAATGCTTAATACCGAATCTTTGTTTATATGCATCCAAAAATACAGACTTTTTAAAACGTATATTTGAATCGCATCTTAATGTATATGGCCTTAGAGGATAATATTCTGTAAGTGTCCAACGAGGAGAGGCTTTTCTCATTGTTGCCCTTCGTATTCAGTTCACATGATCCTGACGCAGCACAAACTGTCCGCGAAATAGTTACAAATGGCTTTGTCTTGTCCTCTCACTCTCTCATTGTCTTCGTCTGCAGAGAAGCCTTTGTGTGTGAAATGTTTCTCAGACTTTACCTTTCTGTTCAGTCTCCGTCCCTCGGAGAGATATAGACTCTCAGTCCTGAGAGGATCTGCTCATGCCTGCGTACAAGGGAGTGAACAATGATTCATTCGAACTGGCAGAGAAGTGAAATCTCAGAGCCGCCCAAAAAAAGATACTTGACCTCCAAAGTACATTTATTCGTTTGCCAGACTTTCAAACTCGCAGTGCATTTAAAGAGCATATTTTTTTCAGTATGTGTTTTGGAATCGAGCCCATGACTTTGACGTTGCTGACGTCATCAGCTGAGTTAGGTATAGAAATAAAATTACATACACTGAGAAATGAATTCCATTTCTAGATCCATTGGAAAAGCTCTAGCTGATGATGGAAAAGGAGTAGAATTAAATGTGAGATGCTTTTAAGACTGCCCTTGCTGCTTCTCCAAGGAGAAATATTCAGTTGTTTTTTAACCGCAGAAACAGACTTCATCTGAAGGACAGATATCCAGATATCCGTTTATTGTTGTTGTTGTTGTTATAAGTTAAATTAATTAAATAAAAAATTTAATTGAGTAAGGGAATACAGAAAAAGAAAGACAATTATAAATAATTGTATTTTAAAATACGAGAGTGAATGTGTGCAGAATAAACGGAAAATGCTTCTTGTCTTATTCAGTTATAGCCTACCTGAATAACGCAAATGATCCTATATTTTCCATTCAAAACGGCGAAATTTGACAAAATGTCCAGTAGTTTGCATTACAGGATATTACTGCTTGTCATTTTACACTTCTATCATAAAACAGTTGTCAAATATGAGCTACTTTCATCTTTCCTCACAAGCGTCGTGCTGGATTCATAATCGGCTTCTGCGAACACTAAAGCCCGCCATCTTTGATTTGCTTGGCCATCCCAGTCATTTTGACATTGATGAGTGCTGTAAGACATCTGAGACAGAGCAGCCTAAACATTTAACTTTTAAAACGTTGTCGTAAACAACAAACAGGGCATCAATATCAAATATAATAAGCGACAATTTGCCCATTTCTAATTATTGAGGACTCATCCCCCTAAATGTCTTTTGTGGTCTAATTTCATCTGATGGGAAAACCATATTTAATTGTGCCAGTATTTTTACAATGACCTTCAGCTTATATCACATGGTAGATGTAGCAAACTTTCTCTTGATCCACATCCTTCATGCTGAGATTTCCCGCAGGGCCTTTAAAAATAACTGGTTGATCTAGAAGTTTCAGTGAGCACTTTTCAGGTGCTGGCCAATCAATCATTTTCAGCTGTCTCCATGGCAACTGAATCTCATCAAACAGTGTGAAGTACCTCCGAGGATGAGAGTGTGAATATGTGCGGCCAGAGTGTGTATTTATTGAAAATCATACTGTACGTGCAGCAGCTGAGCATTACTCAAAATGTGCAGAAGCTGCAACATTTCACCTTACAAGGTTACTAGGAGGGCTGCAAACTCTCTTTGTCTCAGTTCCCGTGTTGTCTCTCTTCTTCACACTTGTCTGGGACCTGATCCAGACGAATCGAACCCAGGTGCAATGTCAAGCTGTCATGTTTGTTAGAAACCGGCGAGAGGTGTATGTGTGTGTGGTTAGCCTCAGATGCACACCTAATCATGGCATGTCCTTTCTTGCCTCTGCCTCCAGGTTGTCAGGATCCATGGCAGAATGAGGCCACACAAACGCTCTGATCAAAGTGATGCCGTTATGTCTGCTTACTGCTTACTGTATTGATGTCGGTGAAGTCGTCTTGTGTCGTCGCTAGACTTTGGATTGATTTGGCTTGAGAATATTTCACCAGCTATTACTGTTGCAGAAATCCATATTGAGTGGGCTGACTGACCTGCAGGGATTTTAATATATGGTCCACCACACAAAATCTATAATAAAATCTAATCTACTTAAGCCTATTTTAACACATTTATTATATGAGACCAGAGATGTTAATGAGTCTGGCAGGTATCGAGTGAGGAATACTCCAGGCAGACTGTTGAGAAGATTAATACTACTCACCACATTCATTAACTCATAATCCCTTGCTCATCAAAAGTCTGTTTTTAAAAAAGTAATGGAACATTTTGCATTGCAGCTTATTTGATTTTAAAATCAAACACGGAGGAAAGCCAGTGTTATTATACAGTGCCCCCTAGAAGTATTTGGACATTAATATGTATATATATTTATATATCATTTAAAATAACCAATCCAAATGACATTTACTTTAAACAAAGTAAAAAATCTGCTAAGAGACAACAGAGAGTGAACGCAAGAATAACGAGAGGAAAAAACTAAAATAGTATGGCAGGCAATTATGGGCCGTTCACACAGAACACATTTTTGATTTCCATTACGCTGCTCTTCCATTGTTTTTCTGTGTAAACATGTGCCAGATGATGGGTGCTTAAGTTAAAAGTTGTTCAACTTTTAAAATGTGTCTCTAGAGCTTGTTTTTTTTTTTTTTATTCCAGAAGCCTGCGCCTCACATTTTTAAACGTAAAAACATGTTCTGCTCTGAGTCTCATTCAGACTCAAGACAGCAACTTCTTCAGTAAAGGGGATGTATTTGTTCAAAGAAGTTCAACCAATGAAATGCTGCTTCAAAACCCATACTTGAATGTTATTGGCTCCTGCTAGAGTCAGTAATTGAAGGCAAGAAATCAGTCACACACTTAAAAAAGGAAGTGACCTCAGTGTGAGTGAGTGATTTGTTCACTTAAAATATTTGTTCAAAAACACAGATTCTTGATTTGTTCAGAAATACAGCATATGTGTACATCTCCCAATTCCGTTTTCCTGCTTCTGCCATGGAATAAAAAAGCTTAATTTAGATTTTGAAGCAATTGTTCAAGGAATTGAGAGTTTATAGCTCATAATCTTGAGTTTATATCTGATTATTTTTTTGACCATTTTCCAGTTTAAAAACACTTTTAGCTTTTAGTTTTAGTATCTCTTATGAGACTGTAAACGTTTTCACTTTATGAGAAAAATATTGTGAACGAATCAAAAGCCAAACATTTTCAATCACTGCTCACCTCATCACTACTAAATATTCAATCACCCCGCTGTAGCTCGTTTATCTCAGAGACTTCCAAATTCATTCTTTCTCTCTTTTAATTACACTCTCATCCTATTAGACATGTCTGGAGGGCAAGGCCCAAGAGTGCCAAACAGAACAGAACGGGACACATGATGTCCTCTCTCATTCACTGGTGTTTAGTCTAATTACAGGAAAGAGCTGATTACTACACCTCTGCACTATATACAGAATCCACTAAACCTAAACTGCAGACAGTTCTTGTTTCTCTCATAATCGTTTGGATGCACACTGAGGCAAGACATTTTAGCTGTCTTTTGATCCCTCAGCTACCTAAACAGAGTTAAACATTACACATTACCGCTGTATGGACCCCATAAACCTGCGACATAACCATAAAATCTAGGACAGAATGTCACCCCCACTGACTTTGTCTGGAGCCATGGAGTGGATAAAGAGGCCAAGGCAGACAGGAATGAGCTTATTGGAGCCAGTGAGTCACTAGAGCAGCCAATATAGAGCATTATCTCTGGCCATGACACTGCCCTTGTGTTTTGTGGAAAAAGCTTGTGTTTTGTGGAAAAAGCTGGTCTTTTCTTGGTCACTTGGGTCTGTCTGTAGCCTCACTGTCTCTGTCACAATCATGGGCTCTAGGCTGGTTTTGCTTCAGGACCTGGATTTTACACTGGACATTAAATGGTGGCAACTGAGTACAAAAATCGTTTACCACACAAAATTTAACAAAAAATATCCTTACAATCAAACATTTGTTACGTCCATACCCGATGGCACATTTAGATTCTGCACAGATTACCGTATTCTTTCTTTCTTTTGGCGTCACTAGCGTCCCCTTTCTCTTGGGTTGATTTGTTTGTTTGTTTTTGTTTCCCTTTTTCCTGAGTTGTAAATATTTGTACATATGGGTTGTCTCTTTAAATGATTTATATTTTGTAGTTATATGGATTCTTTTCACCTTGTATAATAAATCACTTCGTTGGCAGTTTGTGTCCCTGCATTGTCTCTTGCTGCCTCCATCAAGTCTACAGATTTGCCACAAATTTAATGTTACTCCTTTTACCCCTAGACCATCTTAAAGGGTCGTAACACATTACATTCATTTATATAGGTCCACAAATATGGGCCTTTTAATTAACCATGCATTATGTAAAAACAAAGCAAAAGCTACTGTATCATAGCCTGTGCAAATCGATGGGATATTTGTTTGATGTGGCTTAATTTTTGGTCAAAAAATGTAAATATGATTATATATAAAAATAAATAATAATATAATAAAAATACAATCAATATAAAATTATTTTATTTTGTTTTGAATTTCCAGGCAGTGTTATTTTAGTTTTATTAATGCTATAGTATTTATAAATATTTTGAATTTTCAGATTTCAGATTATTTTAATTATTTTTATTTTTCAGTGTTCTTATTGATTTTATTTTGTTTAAATTTTGTTTGTATTTTTTTATTTTTATATTTAGCTTTAAAGGGGTCATATGACAATTCTTTAAATATAAAAAACGTACTTACAGGCTGCGAGTCAGAAGAGCCAGACTGTCCTTGCAAAGTTGGAACTGAAACACTTTATAGAAACAGACACCGGCATTGTAGGCTACTCTGACAGGAAACAGTACTCATCCTCCGCAAAATGCGCTGCACACATCTGAATCCGCTTCGTCCACGGTGAAAGCCGATCCGGCGATCCACAGCGCGAAGTTGATGTATTTCCTCAGCGACCAGCACGAATCAGCTCCAGGCATGACGAAGCGGATATCGTCCTCTTTTGGAAGGCCAAACAAAATAGTTTCGCTTTCACAACGAAACACAGCGCCTTCATGACATGGCGGCGGCGGCAACAACAATACTACAGCAAGAATAAAAGTTATTCTTTATTAATTTGGGCGAAAAATTGAAAACAAAGGAAAAATTGAAATCGCATCATATGACCCCTTTAATTCATATTTATTTTAGTTTTAGTATGTTTAGTACTTAAACCTTTATTTCAGTTTTCAACATTTATTCTTTATTTTTCAATTAGTTGCCAATTTTCATTTGTTTAAATTTTTTTTAATTATATTATATTATATTATATTATATTAATGAAAATTATTTGTAATAATTTTTAGTTAACAAAAACAATGCCACCAGGTCTATATTCTGTCAGGTTGCAGTTTATATAGCAAGTTGATTTTTTTAAATATTATTTTTTATTATTATTATTTTTAACAAACATTCTACCCTTAATCTAACTGCAGAGCAAACTGGCCTCAGAGCTGCTGTAATTCTCAACAGGCAGCCTGTATTGGACAGATGTGCTCTCTGAGCTCTGACGGGGTGTGCAGGCATACTGTACAGTCTGTACTTCATTTAACATGAATCTATATTCTGAGCTCTGGCTGCTCTTGATTCACTCTAGTCCATTGAGAGTCCACTCCGGGGTCTATTTCAAATGTCCCAGTTATTGATGGAATGAGGTGTGCTAGTCTTGCCTAAAGGAAATGACAGACCTGTCGTTTGAAAAAAAATGGCACACAATAGAGACCGCTGCAACTTTGTGGACTGAAAATGATCAATGAGATACAAAACATAAAGCTCGACAATATGAATGTATCATTTTGAAACCAAATCTGTCTTTTTTTCTGAACTAACAAAGGATTTTTAATCCTTGAAGTATATTTTGAAGGGCTTACCTAATGTCGTTAGATCTCATTCAGGAAAACAGGAAGCATGTCACACACTTGAGCAATAAAGAATTCGGTCTTCAATCAAGTCCTGTGCTCTGAGCGGTTGACTGATGTCACCACACATCCTCCAGCGCGGCACTTTAAGTGTACACTTTTAGCAACGTGTTTTGACTGACATCCATTTAGATCCATTCACATCAGACAGCAGACAGGAAATGTGTTAATTGTTTCCTGAAAAACTCCTGAGAGTTGATCCAATAACAGACCTGCATCATGACTCCATCCATTTCCACCTCATCTTTAAAAAGGAAATTAAACTACAGTAATTTAAACAATAGGAGTGACTTGCCAAACTTAGAAACTTAGAGAAGATTGAAGCTTTGATACATTTGCAGATTGTTCAACTAGATTTATAGATTTCCGGAAGAAATTACAAATGACTATAGTCCAACTCTGTTCCATGATGGTCTGCGGTTGGTTGCAAGGGTTGCTCTTAGGTTGCTAGAATGTTCTGGGTGGATTCTATGGTCACTATGTAGTTACTAGGGTGTTCTGAGTGGTTGCTATGGTCTTCTGGGTGGATACTAGGGTTGCCATGCAGTTGCCAGAGTGTTGTGTGTGGTTGCTATGGTTTGTATACAGTTTCTAGGGTGTTTGCGTGGTTGCTAGGGTTTGTATATGGTTGCTAGGGTGTTCTGAGTGGTTTCTAGGGTTGTTATGTGGTTGCTAGGGTGTTCTGAGTCAGTGCTATGGTCGCTATGGGGTTGCTAGGGTGTTCTGAGTAACTAGTACAGTCGCTATTAGGTTGCTAGTATGTATTGGGCGGATTCTGCGGTTGCTGTGCAGTTGCCTAGGGTGTTCTGAGTGGGTTCTAGGGTTGTTATGTGGTTGCTAGGGTATTCTGAGTCAGTGCTATGGTCGCTATGGGGTTGCTAGGGTGTTCTGAGTAACTAGTACAGTCGCTATCAAGTTGCTAGGATGTATTGGGCGGATTCTACGGTTGCTGTGTGCAGTTGCCTAGGGTGCTCTGATAGGGTTGTTATGTGGTTGCTAGGGTGTTCTGAGTCAGTGCTATGGTCGCTATGGGGTTGCTAGGGTGTTCTGAGTAACTAGTACTGTTGCTATTAGGTTACTAGGATGTATTGGGTGGATTCTAGGGTTGCTGTGTAGTTGCCTAGGGTGTTCTGAGTGGTTGCTAGGGTTGCTATGCAGTTTCTAGGGTGTTCTGGGTGGTTGTTAGGGTTTCAGTGTGAAGGTGTTGCGGGCAGATGCTAGGGTTGTTATACAGTTGCAAATGTTGTCTGAGTCGGTGCTATGGTCGCTATGTGGTTGCTAATGTGTTATCTGTGAATGCTAGTGTTGCAATGCAGTTGCTAGGGTGTTCTGAGTGGTTCTTGGTGGATGCTAGGGCTGCAAAGTGGTTTCTAGGTTGTTCTGTGTGGTTGTTAGGGTTCTTGCTAGGTGCTTACTTATTGAGTCAAGTAAAAGATGATATTCTGGTCTCGATATGGCTCAGTTCCCGCTTCAGTGTAGGTCTACACAATATTTTTTTATTTTCAAGGTGAAAAATCACTAGCCTTAGAAAATATTGCTTAGAAATCATCTCAAAATAAAATAATAAATGAATTTTATAATATAATATTTATATTATTTTTTTATATATAGAATAAAATCATTTTATAATGTTAGATATCACAAAATGCTGTTAATGACTCTGATAATGGATTTACATTGGTAGTCTAACTAGCTGAATGAATGAATCTCTTTAAAATAGCATTTTAAAGCCATCAGCCGTTCACATCCACCCACTAACTAGGTCAATGTGTTTTTCCTGCTAATACCAGTCAAAGTGATTAACTCTTATGACTACAGACATGAGAAACAGTCTGAGAAAAGAATGGAATGTGCATCATAATGGACAATATCTGGTTCTTCTTGAACACTAAACCCACACAGCTCTCATATGTCTTGTGAAGTTCAGGGATCAAAGTGTTTGATTAAAAGTAAATGAGCTCTTGTGTCTGTTAAGAATTAAACTCAGTAGATCCAACAAGTGAGACCACAAACAAACATTAAAATAAAGATCAGATATCATATTCTTATGACAGCAGTGCAAGTAGTGCAAATTGTCTATTTAGAATGGAAGAGGACTGCATACTGCACAGTATACACTACATACTGGCTACTCTTTAAAAATAGTTTGTGTTGTGATAAAGTTATCAAATTGTACTTTGCTACATTGCTGTCACATGACATTGTGTTAAATTCAGTAAGTGTCAAGATATCATAAGCATTAATATGGTAATTATGGTTGTTTTTTATTTTGAATCCAGTTTTGTATAAAAATGTATTTTTTGGTAGTATGATCAAATAATAAATCAAGATGTTGATGGTAAAACTGATACTGATATTGGTTTATTTTTGCTTTGTGGGTTTTAGTGTTCCATGCAATATTCAGATTTGAGCAAATCTACAAGGTCATCCAAGTTTTGCATGCATATAGAAAATTGAGTACATAATGCAAAAATAGTGTGATGGAATGCTATTCTAAACACATCTGATGTCTTTCTATAGTTTCTCACTCACGAGGTGTCTCTGTCCATGAAACCTCCTGTGAAACGGTCTATTTTCTCACATTTGGTGCGACACTGACTGATAAGATCGGGACACGAGATGAACTACAGTTGGATATGTGTTCTCTTTCTGTTAGTTTTAATCTTTTATCTCTCTTTATCTCTCTATCGGTCAACATTTTTCCTCTCACTCTGTGAGCCTGCCTGTGTGCCTACAGGGTTTGAATCGCACTACTGACTACCAGATGGATGGCACTCCAGATATAAATGTACTTCAAGAAGTGAGAAAGACATTTTAGAAACTGCAGTGTCCATGAACATATTGGCATTTTTAAAGACAAGACTTTTTTCACACATATTTTTGTATAGATAGATAATTGTTATTATTATAACATATTTTGATTTATAATAACAACAATACACAATAATAACTTTTATTATTATGATGATTATTATATGCAAGATATATTAGTATGTGTAGGAATTTTAATTGCTTATAATAATAGTATAAGTATTATTATATATTAGATATCTCTACAGTATATTTTAACATATAAAGTGTTTTTATTATTATTACTTGTTGTTGTTGTTATCATTGTTATTGTTGCTTTATTTCTCAAGAATTGTGAAAGACGTTTTAGTCTTGTACTGCCCATGATTGTATTTTCTTTTTATATGCAATATATCTCTACAGTATGTACATGTATTTATGTATCACCACAAAACTTACTTCAGCATTTTAAATCTTGATTCTCTTTTTGGAAAATCTTGCTTGATATTTAGTCTGATCTGATATCCAGTAATCTGCTTTAATCTAACTGTTCCTTATGTAATATAAGCACATCAAAATCTTATTTTCAGGCGGAAGCACTACATGAATGCAGAGAATTGAGACAAACCACAAACAAAAATACTAGTCATGGTATCATGTGTGTTTTTTTAGGACACAAAATACAATTTTTTTAGGACAATCCATAGCAGTGCATTATTTTTTGGACGTATCATGGCAGTACCATCATAATCCTTGAAGTGCCTTTTGAGTACATCATGTCCTGTACACGGTTCTGCCACAGAAAAGTAATGAGAAAGCAAGAGCGATTTCTATCTCTAAGTCTGAACAATGCGAAGTAGCCTATGTGTGGGAGGATGTTTATGCGTGCTCATCTCCATCTAACTGTTTGGATGTGTGTGTGTGTGTGTGAGTGCGTGAATGCTGCTCTATATGAGAGAGAATCAGTGGCTGTGTGGGTGTCTGTGTGTGGGATGCTCTCTCCGGCGAAGCTAATGTGAAGTGTTCAGAGAGCTCAAGAGAAGCGCATAGAGCTTTTAATAAACATAGGTAGCCATGCTAACGTCCACAACCCCCATAAATGCCACATTTAAAGCTCTTCTATTCTATATCAATAGCACCACCCGAATGCCAATTATGTCATTAAGAATCTTGTTTGATCTAAAAACGTCCTGCGCAGGATGTGCAAAATCCGGCCAGCCGTCTATTTCACCCTTCCAATTTTCTGCTTTCATCTTTATCTCTGCGTATCTACGAGACTTGTAGAAATCGACAAAAGCACGGGGATGTTTCAGCAAATTAATTTGGCTGTTTAATTAGACTGTTTTTGATAAAGCGCTGAGGAGGAATCTGCTGCTACTGATGCAGCTGGTATCTGTCACAGTTAGAGGGGAGTAACACCCTCACTCCCTCCGTCACATTCACTCGTTTTCTCTCCCCCACAAGCCTCTTCATTCGCTCAGTCGCTGGAATCCGAGGCTTATAACGAGCAGTCTGCCTCCGAGACTAGTTCCTGTGCATAAATTATTTTAGCATGTTTATATTCAGCTGTTGAAATCACTGTTCAAAATGAAGAACTATTTTTGGTAGGCTAAATGTTTTGAATGACTTAAAATTTCATGTTTCATGACTTAAACTATGTCATCATTATTACATTGCCTATTTAGAAGAAAATTATTTCTTTAGTAGAATCACCTCAAAAGGAGTTCTATGCAAATGTTCCCTTTTTACATGAACTCAAAAAATGATTCGGGCCCTTCATAGATAGTGTTCACTTTACTTAAACATATCTAATTAGGAGTAATACGTATTTATATTTAATGAGTCCAACATAAAATAGTGTCATCTATAAGACCAATTTAAACTTGATCACCTAAATTTAGTTAGATTTGTGAAAAATCACAGCCAATCAGAAGCGCTTGTGGGCGGGCTCTCACTTGACTACATTGACAAAACTGATAGGTAGATAATCAAATTCATAAATCATAAACAATTTTAACATGATTAAAAATACACACTGAGTGACCTACTGAACGAATACTCCCACTTCACTAAATGAGTCGCTGTTTTTGAGTCTGAATGAGATTCGCAGTCGCACTAAACATCTTAATTGTCATATGCAATTACAATTACGTTATTTAAACAGTGAGACTTTCAGTGACTCATTATGTGTTCATAACACAAAAAGACACTAATTTTTGCCACCTACTGACACAATGACTCAAAGTCCCCACCATATAACCCCCAATTCCCCTTAAGCCTTCTATACACTGCACGATTTTAGCAATCTTATAAGAGCATTACAAATCACACTGCGACATGGATCTGATAAATTTGGGTACGACATGTATGTAAACTGTATGAGGATGAAACCTAGTGACTCGTAGGCTACGACTATTGAAGAATAAAATGGATTAAGCATGCGCTAGTGGTAAACAAAAAGAGCATGATGAATCACAATTTGGCAGTTGTACTTTTTATGTGTGCTGAAAAAGTAAGCAGTTTTAAGTTTTGGTGACATGTCGCATTGATCAACATGCCATTTCATGTTGCATTTTTATTGGCTGGTCAATAAACGTGGGTCGTAGCAGCAAACACACACTGCGATGATCATGCTGAATTTCTGACACTGTCAGAAAATGATCGTATAGTCTATCTTTGGTCACAAGAACGTGACAACGGCCATCTTTGAACCTCTCTCACAGTACAACATAGGACCACCGTTTAGGAGCCACAATCACAGAAAATTGCTAAAAACGGATGCGCGTAAGAAAACTTGTCCGGAGTTTTACATTATCAACTCATAAAAGTTAAACGAATACAATTTGACTTTTGTCATAGTAGAAGTCACACTTCAGGACTGTGCACCAAATCTTTTGACACTGCCAGAATTTCGTCTGAGGTAAAATTTGATCGCAATGGTCGGCTGTCGGTGCACATGTCAAACTAACGATCAAAGACTACAGATTTTAGCCTAGGATTGGAGGAATCTTTTAGGATTTGTGAAATTTGTCTCAGATGGCCAAATCGTGGCTGTCGTCTTCATTTTTCAAGACAAGCCAAAAAAACTCCGGCCGTCTCAGCCGAATCGTACTTTTTTCATTAAATATTTAGCATAAAAATGTTTCTTTGTTACATTTATATTGTAAAACCTTACAAAACAAAACACTTTCATATTTCAAAGTGTTTCTTTATACCTTGACAACATCTCAACTAAATAGCTCACGAAAACATATTTAATGATACAATACAATCCCTAATAATACAAAATCTTCCACATAGACAAATAATATCTGAGAATAAAAATGTGGTGTTTGCAGCAGGTGCAGATGGATATGGAAAGGCAGCAGATCAATATACACATTAAAGGATTTGAATAAAGCACATGGTGATGTAGGGAATCATGGGAGATTTATATAATGTCAATGAGTCATACAGTGAATCACTGCAAAGGAGATGTGAGATGCAGAGTGAAATTGGAGTGAAAAAAGGGATGAAATGGAAGGATGGCAGTAGATAAGAAGGGCCAGGATGTTCAAGGAGACAGAGTGGATAAGGGAAGAGGTTGGCAGCTCTTTTTACAGATATAGTTTGAGAAATCTATTTTGTGCAAACAATTAAAAGATGTTTAACTTGATTATAAATACTTTATGGGTTACTGCACAATGCATGTTCATATCCTGTAAATTAAAAAACCATTAAAAAAAACCCCATAAAGTTGTATTTATCTTAGCATGACAGTCCTTTAACACTGTCAATATGGTAAAATATGCATACCACAGAATATCATAGTGAACTGGTTTTAATTCTAGAGGTTAAATCCATTGGTTGTTGATTAGATGACGGCATACTGAATTTTTAAATGAAACATATGCATGGATGAATCATTCATAATAAGATGCATTTAGAAAACGGGTGAATTCTTCATTTCATGGAAGCTTTCATAAAATTAACTTTCAGCTTTTAAAAACGAACTCTCTTATGAGAAAACCAAAGCAACATATTGATGAGTCATCCTGAACTAAACTGATTTTTGTCCAATCAAATGCTTTCTAGAGTGAAAATGTCCCACCCACTATTACCACCTGCCACCAATTAGCAAGTAGCAAATCCTGGTTTGTTAATGTGATGAATCTATCTCCAACCCTGATCCTGGAGAGCTACAGTCTAACAGACTTAGTCTTCTACACACTGCACAATTTTGGCATCGTGAAACAAACGTGGCGATTTCTGTGATCGTGGCTCCTAAACGGTGGTCCTATGTCGTACAGTGAGAGAGGTTCAAAGATGGCCATTGTCGCATTCTTGCGACCAAAGATAGCCTACGATCATTTTCTGAAAGTGTCAGAAATTCAGCATGATCATCGCACAGTGTGTTTGCAGCTACGACCCTACTGACCAGCCAATAAAAATGCGACATGAAATCAACACGACACGGTGCTAAAACATAAAACCGCTTACCTCAAGCTCTTATCCCTTCCTCTTTCGCCTCTTCCACTTTTTTCAGCACACGTAAAAACTACAACTGCCAAACTGTGATTCATCATGCTCTTTGTTTACCACGAGCGCATGCTTTCTTTGCGTTTCTTTCTTCTATAGTAACGTGCGTTGTAGCCTACGAGTCAGTAGGTGTCATCATCATACAGTCTGCATACATGTCGTACCCAAGTTTATCAGATCCATGTCGCAAGTTCTAACCCTACTGGAGCTGAAATCTGAAAGATGGTAGCTCTCCAGGAGCAGGGTTGGACACCCCTTAACTAAAGCGTAACCTCATGCTTCAAAAGTACAAATGCGTAACCCAAACCTGTTTCAAAACTAAAAATGTGTAACCCAAACCTCCTGTTTCAAAAGTAAAAATGTCAAAGTGGAAAAAAACCTGCTCTTAAAGCAACTTTATGGCATCTTTAAAACATTTTGTGACTTTAGATCAGGAATATAGCTGAAATGCAGATGCAAATCACTTTTGAAAATGTCTTAATAGGGGTGTTGCACATTAAAGACAGTCAAAAAAAAGTATAATGCTATTTTTCATTTAACACTGGGGTTATTAAAACTCAGTCCACCAGAACCAGAAATAACTATATTATGGTGTAAATACTGATAAAACTTTCCTGTTTCTGAAAGCATATTCAGCCATCTGTCTGTGTGTCTGACAGAAAGTACTTCTATAATCTCTCACCTTGTTCAGTCAAGCATGCCAGTCCAGAACTCCCCAGGTTTTTGTTAGACATAACACAAAAAGACCAAAAAAAAAAGTGCAGCTTCAAACATAAATACATGTACTTTGTGTGCAAGCTCAAAGTGTCTGTAGTTTAATGCTGTAACTAACGGACAGATCTCTGTGGTGGTTGAGGCTTATCGATGGTTGACCATAGTGCTGGAATTGGAGGGATGAGGGTGTGAAGATCTACGTCATCTTCAGTCCAAGGACAACCAATACTGCTGCCATAGATTAATGCCATCTTCTCTCAGGGTTTGAAACATGCAGAACAGGTCATTTCTTTGTCAGAGTTGAGCTGAGGAGAGATGGTATCTGGAACCACTGATTTTAAGATATCATTCTCGCTGGCAATTATGTGTTTCACAAGGAAGTTGGCAGCTTCATTAATGTTGATGTTTTCCTAAAATTTAGAGAGAAAGAACATACATGAAACATTTTTAGACGACCAGGTTTCAGATTTTCAGATGTTTGGTTTGATCATTCAGGAATAGGACTGTGTTTGATCGGATCTGCCATTGAACTTGACCTGGGAACAGTGATGAATTATTAAAACCCATGAAAATCCTACTAGATGGAGGTTAATTTAAGACTGATTGGACTCTTCAATAAGGATGAATGGACAGAGGTCCTGAAATAAATAAATAAATCAATCCCTTTGAAACATCTCTATTGGATTTAATGAGATGGCCCCAATGTTCCAACGGTCCATTCTCCCGTTTCCCTCAGCAACTGCTCTGCATGTGAGTAGCAGGTCTAATTAGCATGCAAATATAAATAACCTTCAATCAGAAGCTTTAATCAAGCACTAAATGCTCTGACAATACAAGTTCTGTCAAGAGATATTTGTTAGACTGCTGTCAGTGGGATAGAAAAGCTATTTTATTGTACATATAGGTGGTCCTTGCTAATGGTGGCTGCCATGTTGAGATCATATGACCAACAAATTAATCTTGTAACTCTCCTGACACTTTCAGCTGTGGAATGAATTTATTACACTTATATATTAAATTCATATATATATATATATATATATATATATATATATATTATATATATATATATATATATATATATATATATATATCAGGGTATTTACATGGCACTCCAAAGAATACCACAGTACATATAAAAAACAAACAAAACACAGTATTACCTTGATACCATGTCCTAAAATGTCTTTTTTATTAGTTTAATTCCCATGGAACATGAATACACTAATTAGTGAATATACTATAATGGCATATATTAAATTACCATGGTATTAGCATCTGAAACCATCACTATACCATGGTACTATAGACTTTTTTGCAGACAGACACAAATATGATGCTCCATCTAAAATCATACCAAAATGTTATGCCTTACCCTAGCAGACGTCTCAAACCAGCCCACAAATCCATTCTCCTTGCAGTACTGGTCCATCTTCAGGCTGTTGTTAGTCAGAAAGTCTCTTTTTTGGTCGCACTTATTGGCCAGGAGCACTGTGGCTATACTCTGGCCATTTGAAAGTGTTAATTTTGAGTCCAGATCCTCCTTCCATTTGGAGACAGCCTCAAACGTGGTGGGTCTGGTAACATCAAAAACAATGAATGCCCCCATGGCCTCCCGGTAATAAACCCTTGTCATGTTCCCGAACCGCTCCTGACCTTCCAGTGCAAATGGAGAGGGAGAAAAAAAAGGTAAAAACAACTGGGAGAAGCATGACACGTCACACAACAAGCCAAATGCCACTACCATTCAAAATAAAAGAAGATTCTTATGCTCACCAAAGCTGCATTTGTTTGGTGAAAAATACAATAAAACAGTAATATTGTGAACTATTATCACAATTTAAAATAACTGTTTTCTATTTCAATGTATTTTAAAAAGTAATGTGATGGAAAAGCTTCATTTTCAGCAGCCCTTCCAGTCTTCAGTGTCACATGATCCTTCAGAAATCATTCTAATGTGCTGATTTGGTGCTAAAGAAACATTTCTTATTAGTGTTGAAAATAGTTTTACTTTTTTTCATACTCTAAGGATTCTTTGATGAATAGGAAGTTCAAATGAACAGCATTTTAAATAAAAATCTTTTGTAACATTATAAATCTTTAGTGACTTTCGATCAATTTAATGTGTTCTTACTTAAAATATTAATTTCTTGAAAAAAAGAAGCCACAAATGTTTGAACACTAGTATACTGTATATTGCATGCATAAATTTCTTATATACAGTGGGTACGGAAAGTATTCAGACCCCCTTCAATTTTTCACTCTTTGTTATATTGCAGCCATTTGCTAAAATCATTTAAGTTAATTTTTTTTCCTCATTAATGTACACACAGCACCCCATATTGACAGAAAAACACAGAATCGTTGACATTTTTGCAGCAAATGGCTGCAATATAACAAAGAGTGAAAAATTGAAGGGGGTCTGAATACTTTCCGTACCCACTGTATATAGTAAGATATTTTAAGTAGCAGCTCATGGTCTCAAATTCTAAGAAAAAGCCTGTGCCAGGATAAAGTTGGCATGATTACATTTAGTATAATGAGTCTACTGGTGAAGAACACATAACTCTTTACAATTCTTTGTGCATGCATAGTGTAAATACGCATTGTTCTGACCAGTATCCACAGCAAACTTTCCTGTTGTTCTTATTCAATCAAATATGCTTGTTACTACTGATTTTTCCAGCTAATGGCACATTCCATCTGTGTGACTTTCTCCTGTCTGACTCTGAATGCAGCCACTCATCTGGGCTGCCAGCATTATACAACATTCCCTAGGACAGCTGTTTCTCTCAGTTTGTTCTATTATTTGTTCAAAATTAGAATCAGGAGGTGTGTGTTGATCTCCGTCTGACAGCAGCCTGCTTCACACTTGATGGACCACGAAACAAGAAATGTTGTATTGGTTTTGTTAATCCATATGGGCTTTTGAGATATTGCACAGGTGTTGTACAATGAAATATGAACAATGAATGTAAATCATCAATCAAGTCTAAATGAATCTGGCCTTTGCTTAATGTGTTTATGAACAAAATGCAATTTTCAGGTTTGAATAAGAGTTTTTGCTGCTATCACTGACTGACATTTGATGAAGCAGTGGGGATTGCCCATTACAGAAATTGTTACAGTCACCTAACTTGACAACTTGGCAAAATGTGTGTGCTTTTGGAGAAAACTATTAGCCACTAACAAGGAAAATGAACTCAGCATGTTTCACTTCATGAAACTGTATGTCAGATGACTTCCTGGGCAGCAATGAGGAGTTTATGAAGCCCACGAGGAGTTTATGACTGTGTAAGTATGACTGCTGAGTCATGTCAGGATGAGAGTTTAACATAAAGCCAGTCATCATAACAAGGAAAGTATATTAATGATGAAGAACAAACCTTTAAGTTCCTTAGTCTGCTTTAGAATATGAGCGGTTTAATAACTTACTTCTGTATTGGGCCTCATACACCTTACTTATCCTAAGTAAAGCAGTAGACTTTCTAAAATAAAAGTGTTTGTTAGATGCTACTTCATTTATTAAAATTTACTAAACACTACAAGGTAGGCTACTATTGTTACCACGGCTAGTTACTACAACTAAAGTGATGCAAACAAACATAATGACAGGAAGATTAAAAGCTTCAGTTTGAAGGGGGTATTATTATGGTTGGAATTTTGGCGAAAACTGAGGTTACCATGGTATATATTTGCGTATAAACATATGAATAAATAAGTAAACATCTTTAAGAACTAACACTACATTGATTTTCCATGTGTTTCTCATCTAAGTCGCTTTGTTGTCAAATGTGTTGTTTCGAGCAGGTGTGCTGTGGCTGTAAATTGACCGTAGCTGTGGACTGAGAACTGTAAGTGCTGGAAATATTACCCTTGGTTTGTTTAGAGATTTTCCCCCAGTTTCATCCGGGTGATTTATCTCTCAATCTCTCTCACATGAGACTGTGACGTGCCTGACACGTGAGGAGGACGATAAACAGAGACGAGCAAAGGTTTCTGGTTTGGGATCATATTTTGTTGCAGAACAAGATCAACTGACGTTAGATTTAACGACGTTAAGCCGTAATGGACTAATTTGATATCGACATAGAGCTGCTCTCTAAAGTTTCACGGATCTCCACCTAACAAACCAGCCAGCCCTTACGAAAATTAACCATTATTTTATTATAGTAAAATTATAGTAACCATGTTTCTTTCTTTTTTTTACCATTTGTAAATGGCAAAACGGTTTGTGATTTAACTGTAATGCCCTGTTATTTATTATTTATTAATTTATTTATCAACGTTAAAACTAAGCATGTTGGTGGCTATATTTTAAAGTTCCAAACTTACTGCCTATGTCAACATAATATTTAATTGTTTGTTTAAGCTAATAAAAAATAGTTGAATGTTTTCGTTAATCTAAACAAACACGGTCACGCCAGGGAATTCTTGATTTATGCTTATAAAAACAATTATAATGTTAACAATATGTTAATAATATTTTACATTAAACCTTATAAATTATGCCTTATTAAATAATATTACAAAGAAAAATAATTTTCTTAGTAAATTATAATGTAGTCAAATTAAAACTTTTAACGATAAAACTAATGCAATGAAATTACGTTTATTTAAAAAAAGGCATATATATATATATTTATTTATTTAACCTATATGGTAAGATAACTTAGTGTTTTCCATTCAAATGACTAATATTTTTACAGTTTATGTTTTAAGTGTTTATTTAAAGACACTTTTGGCTAACCCTTTCAGCTTTATTGTGGTAGTAACTGTAACTTTACATGTTGGCTGAATCTATGGTTAACGTGGTAATTGTTTTTGAATATTTAGTGACTAAATTCCATAAGTTAAGTTATGTGCTACTTAAAAACAAAGCACTTTTTGCCATCTTGCTTTTCAGCATATTTTTTAATAAATGCTGACACGGATATGTCTTGGCTTTGACACACTGTTATAGCCTACTTTCTCTTACCGGCGATGTCCCACAGCTGCAGCCGGACCGTCTCTGAGTCCCAGTTGAGAACTTTGAGCGCAAAATCCACCCCGATGGTCGCTCTGTAGTTAGTGGAGTACGTCTGATGCACATACCGTTTGATGATGCTGGTCTTCCCTACTCCCAAATCACCGATGACAAGGATTTTGTACAAATGCTCTTTCCGATTGTTTTGCATCACTGAGGACATTTGTGTGTTCAGAGTTTATCACACTAACTAGTCATCTGTCATTGAACTTAAACTAGTACCGCCCAGGGCGTGGGGAAACTTGTGACCAGCTGTTCCTGAGCACTGTTTGCTCATGTGCACTAAATTTCCTGCCATTCAGTTTGTTTACTCATGATGACAGAAACCTATCTATCTATCTATCTATCTATCTATCTATCTATCTGTCAGTCAGTCTGTCTGTCTGTCTGTCTGTCTGTCTATGTACTCTAGCATAAAGAAAGAGAGAAGGAGAGAAGTACATAAAGGAGACGAAAGAGGGGGTTGAACTGCATTCCACACTTAATCATGGAAACTGTGAAAATAACACAACCACGCAAACTCCATTCTTGGAACACGGCATCTCCAAAGACCTCATTTTGTGATTATATCCATGTATTCACACTGAAAAAAAATAAATAAAAATTATATATATATATATATATATATATATATAGGTCTGATTAAATGATTAAAGTAAAAAAAAGAAACAATATTTGTAATTGAGTCCCCTTTAATAACACTCAGGTAAAACCAATATTTTTACACGCTTTGAAGATAAATAAAAAAGGCTTATCCACACCATAAATAAAACCTCGAAGTAACAGAAATATTGCAAGCTACATTCGTCCCACTGTCACAAAGCTTAATCCACTATGACCGTCATATTGAACCAGCACAAGTTAGTAGAAAAATACATCACACACACAAGGCTGAAATCTACATTCTACGAATGTCTTATCAGAAAAGGCAAAGAGCAAAAAATGCAAAAGACTTTTAGAAAATGTACAAAAGTTCTCAAAAGAACATTAAGCACTTATTTTAGCTAATGGCACTGCTTTGCATGCAAACATGTGACCTTAGTACATTACACCTATTCAAGAAGAATATTGCACATTGATTAAAAGAATAGATGTCTGTTGGTAGGTACAATGTGCGTTCCTACTAAGTCTAAACAGTTCAACTTAAATAAGTTCATACAAAAATCCTATCTTTAATTGGAGACTTTCATGTGGTTTATAGGCTTTGTCAATGAAAACTGTAATGCCCTGTGTGTAAGAATCATGTCCACAGTGTAATAACAATGGGAACTTTGTTTTTGGCTCATCTTCTGTATGTATGGATTTGGAACAAAAGCCTAAGTGGATTAAAAAAGGAAATGATTTGCAAATGGACTAATTATATTTTTGGAATAGGCCCTGCATTATATATTGCTTTATATTACATAACTGTTCAAATGTTTGGGGTCAGTAAGTTTAAAAAAAAATAAAAAATAAAAATAAGTCTCTTATGCTCACCAAGGCTACATTTATTTGATTAAAAAACAATGTTATAGTCTTTACTGACACTTTTGGTAAATTTAATGCATCCTTGCTGAATAAAAGTATTAATTTCTTTCAAAAAATCTCACTGAACCCAAACCTTTAAGTGGTAGTGTAAATAGTTGTTTTCTTTTATCTCCTATTAGTTTGTATAATTTTCTCAAATTCCATCTTTCAAATTAAAGTGATTAATTATTAAAATTTTAAGTAATACTGGGACATGTTCAAATAAATTAATATATCCAGTCATCTGAAAGACATATTGTCTATATTAAAGTGTTAGATTTGGTCAATACCTAAATAAACCTGCCCTCACATCCCTTCTATTTGATTTATTATGAAAAATATAACAATAAATATTATTTTATTTGAAGTTATATGAAGTGGCAGAACATGCAACCTCTAATCTACGAAAATAACAAAAATGACCAATATTTAAACAAACTACTTTGCACTCAAAGGCTTAATTTGGTCCTACATTCAACCGTTTGCACTTCCGTTGTGAAGAACCGTGCAAGAAGTTAATCTTGCTGACAGACAACAAGAGAGATAAAAATGACACCCTGGAGCGTTAGTTTGGTAATTTTTCACACCTGTGTAGATTGACGTCGTTGGAATGTTATTAGTGGTTTTAAATCCAGGAAAACTTGCAGAACACAAACTGACCAACATCAGTAACTTCTTGCCAAGAAGGACCATAAACTTGTCAGAGCACCCTAGTGCACAAGAGCATATCAAGTACATCCTTAATTATCTGAAAAGCAGTTTGGTGAAGTGCCTTCCCCTACACAGATTAGGATTTTGAGGACGGGCTGGATTCCAAGCTCCATAAAATGTCTTCAGCGAGTGCTTCTATATTAAGAGTTTACACTCCTTGACATTTACAGCTGGGTTTTGCAATCTAAGCAGATGCATGATCTCAGTAGCTGCCTCTCAGTCTCCTTCCTGCGCTCTGAATAATCTCTCAGAGCGAAGAGGAGCTTTGGCTGTAGTGCCGAAGCACCAGCTGGTCGTATATTGGAGAGCAGGGCTCACACAATGGCAGCTCTGAGGCTGGCGATGTGGGAGATTCGCTGATCGAGTCCACGGAGGAGTCTCTAAACGGCGAAGGTGGTGTCAAGGCGCCCAGGTCCTCAAAATCAGTGGTCCTGACCGCACACGAAGAGTCGTAGGTGCTGTCAAAAAGACTGGCGGGTGAAGCCCTGCTACTCCCACCGGTGATGATGCCCCCGGCGATACCGACCGCAGAGCGAGGGTTGGTGTTCACTGTGGCCACCACGTCAGCGTAGGTGGTGACAGTGGTTGGATGCAGCCTTTCTTGCGGGTGGAGATGGAAAGTAGGGGAGCAGGGTCTGGGGACCGGGGCGGCGGCGTTTACGCCTGTTCCCGGCGGTGAACCAGGCAGCATCATACTGTTGAGCTCACTGATGTTGGCCGTGAATCGACTAACCACACAGCTGATCTGATCCATGATGCAGGTCTGGGGTGGGTTGCCGTGCTGCAAGCGCTCTGTCAGGTATGAGGGTATAGTCACTACTGACGTACGCTCACCATCACGCTCTTCCATTTCGCGCCTCTGCATCGAAGGCCGCTGGCACACGGTTGGCAGCGGCGAAGGGGTCCGGGGGCAGTAGGTTACAGGGTAGCGCTGGTTTTTCTGAGACCCATCATATGCCAGCTTCACCCCTGTGTCTGGCGGACGATCACAGCCCTTTGAGAAGGGCTTAATAATGGCCGTCTGGTTGGCCTCTTCCTTTTTCTTAATGTGGATTGAGATCCGCTTCCACAGGTTTGGCCTGTAACTTCTCTCATTCTGTGCCCAGGTTACCGTTTTGCCGTTGGAACTGTTGAAAGAAAACAGCACTTTGTATTTGTATTTGATTGATTAATGTTACAAAAATACACGTTAAACTCCATTAAAATGTCTATTCAAATTACTGATAAATGTAAAAATGTCTATATAAAAAGTTTTTTTTATATGTCTGAAAAAAAATTGAGCTGATGTGGCTACTAATAACAATCACCAAAAGATATAAGTAGAAAAAGTGAACAAAATGTATAGCAAATTGTTAATTTATTGCAAAACACCGTTTACATACCCACATAACAACACAGAGTGTTTTATGCAGGGGTCACCAAACTCGCTCCTGGAGGGCCGGTGTCCTGCAGAGTTTAGCTCCAACCCTAATCAAACACACCTGCCAGGAAGTTTGAAGTATATCTAATAAGACCTTTATTAGCTGGTTTAGGTGTGTTTGATTAGGGTTGGAGTTAAACTCTGCAGAACACCGATTCTTATTAAAAATAAGAATGAATAGAGGGTTTTATGCCTCTGTGTGATGATAGTAAGTGACTTGACTGTCATTTAAATGATGCTAAAGGACATGCCAGCGTATATCAATTGAGAAACTATCTGCCTTTCCAACACAGAAATTTAGACTACATTCATGGACTTAGTATGGATTTATTCAGGCCACAGAATCACCTTTTTCAAAACAGTGAAGAGAGACCTTCCCCCTTCTGCTGCTACACCCTTGTTAGTGTGTAACACTACAGCTTAAAGGCAAGAGAGAATAGACCCTGCCATTAGACATCCCAATCCACCCATTCCAAGTGCAGTTACCACCCTCATCCAATCCTGTACGTCAGACAGGAAATCTCTAACTTCAGTTCTCCTAATGCACCTGGGGACCCATCGACCCAAATGTGCATAACTCCGGAGTTGCTCCAGGAATGATTCACAGGCATACAGGGTAATTGGTTGGGGCTCTTTTTTCTCTTTCGAGGGGAATACTGGCTTTTTTTTATGTGCTCTAAAATATGCTCAGTTGGAGAGTTGATTCATTTTCAGTCTAAACTCATTTTCATCCTCAAAAGCAAACCTTTGGCAGGCATTACGGAGAGATAAACAGATTTAATATGAGCTTTATTTATTTATATATTTATTTTGTCAGAAGGGGCTTCTTCTGCAATTGAGAGCTGTGACTGCACATCATCTTCTTATAAAGAGGTAAAAATAAGGATTTTTTAAAACTGACATGAAAAATAATTGACACGTCATGCCTCATTATCCTTAAATTCATTGAGTGTGAATCCAATTAAACCAAAGAATTTCAAAGAAGAATAAAGGAAAAATAAAAAAAAATCTTTGTTAGTTCTCAACTTTAGAGAGCTGAAGAAAACAATCTCAATTCTGAAATTATGACCAAACATTTTTTGTAACATCTCATACAAGGTATCATTAACTAAAACTCAAATAATATTGGTAATAGAAAAAAGCTGAAGTACAATATAAAAAGAAAATATTAATGTTAAAATAAATATTATAATATAATATAATAAATTATAATATAAATAAATAAATAAATAAATATTGAAATAAGATTAAATATAAATATATTAAATATTAATAAAATTAATATAATAATATAATTTAAAAAATATAATTAAAAAATATAATTAATATAAATAAAAAAATATTAGATGAAAATTTAAATGTTGCTTTGGCAACTAACTGAAAGAAGTTTTAGCCTAAGCACTAAAATTACTAACTGGAAATAAATAAAAACTACATATAAGAAATACATATAAGAAAACAACTAAAAATTGAAATGAATTTTAAAACTGAAAATATAAAAATACAAGCTAATTTAAAATATTAAACAATATCATACAACTATAATAGCAAATAAATCATACTAAAATAACACTGCCCTCATACTGACCTGACTGTGTCTGTGCCAGAGCATCGTCGTCTGACCAGATAATACAGGTGGTGTACATGGTGAACGCGATGTATTTGGCCTCGTTGAAATTGGCGGGGACGTTGCGGGTCTTAAAGGCGTAGAATGTGCAGCTGAGGATGAGCAGCCCGTTGTAGCCCAACGGTGCCACCACGCCGAGCGTGGTAGTGTTGCAGATGAGGTGCACCTCGCGTATGGACGGATAGTCGTAGATCACTTGCGGAGGTTCCATGATGAAGAGCGCCACGATGATGCCCAGCTGAATCAAGATCAGGATGAAGGCGATGACCAGCTGGGCGCAGGCACTCATGAAACGAGGCTTCTTGGTGCAGATCTTCTTCTTGCTGCCCGCAAGGATGCGAGCAATGCGATTGGTTTTGGTGACCAGAGCTGAGTAGCTCATGGCGGGCGAGAGCCCTATTCCCAACCTCTGCAAGTAACAGTAGGCCACGTGTGGTTTGGCGATGAGGCAGAACGTACACAGGTACCCCAAACAGATGCCAGCCAGGATGATGAAGCACAGCTCTCTGCTGGAGGACTTCACCACCGGCGTATCGTGGAACCTGATGAAGACTAATGTGACGAAGATGGTAGCGAGCAGGCCGAGGCAGGCGAAGACCACAGCTGCGATCGGCTCAGGATCTCCCCACAGAAGGTACTGCACCGGGATTGGCTCACAGCCTGAGGGACGTGAATTTGAAAAGACGTTAATGTAATTACTAGTAATTACAAATGAACACATTCATTTGGTGCGATTTATTATGGAAAAAAGAATGTTAAAATTATTAATGCATTTAACACCCAGACCTGTATGTAATCTTACATTGCATGCAGTTGATTATGTGGCGAACATGATGCAGGTCGACGACTGACTGCGTGATGTAGCCTATTAGAATGCAGTTATATGTCCCTAAAATTAAAGATATGAGGGCAAAAATTGCCACATATAGGTTTTTGTCTTATATTTATATCATTTGATGTAGTTTAGTAATATCACTCAAGCAAGAATGTTTTTCCTTAAATATCTGCACGATTGCAATTGATTTTATACAACAATTCAATAAACAAAGTAATATTGTCTTAAATTATACACACAATATTGTCGGTTTTGTTCAGTTTTGCAAAAGGAAATACAGTAGTCCCAAACAAAGCCACAGCAGAACTGTTTTGCATTTTTTTTAGCAACACACAGCAGTGTTTCGTTACTGAATGAATCCACGTTTTTGAACTTATTGAGTAAGAAATAAGGCATCGCTGCGAGTTGCCCCTGGAACTTTAAATAAAATGTTTCCACTTCAGGGGTTGCAATTATACCGCATTAAGATCTATGTGCAGTGCAAACAATATTTATCATAATTGAGCTATTCTGTATAGTGCCCATGTCTATGATTATTTAGAATCACTGATGTGTGACATTAAAAATTGTACAGAGAACATCCATCATTATGCAGAATTACTGTGCAACTTTATAAAAAAAAAATAGAAAAAGAAAATGCGCAAAAACAAACAAAACCATCCGTTCAACCAAGTGCCATGCATTATGCATTAGAGGCTGACAACAAGCACTGATATATTTAGCATGTGCAATTTGCATCAACAGACAGAGGATGAAACTGAATCTTGATTTGGATAGCTTTTAATGAGGTTGGATAGATGACACTGAAGGTTTGGTTTTTACAGGTCAGATTCACAAACTAGCAACACCAAGAGCTACTCCGGAGAGTGATGGCCATGATTATCAAAGGTTTTTGTGAAAGTGCCTTTAGGGCAAGTGGGCATACTGGGCAGCCATCTCTGTAATGCCCCTGGACAGCTATTTTTAGTCATGATCTGAAATCTCTGTAAATGTTTGTCAACATTACACTTCAGTAACATGTTTCAATCAGGAATAAAATATGATACCAGCTGCACCATAAGCTGTGCTTCTTAAGCACTAAAAAAAAGTATTTTTGAGGCTGGTCCAGCTAAAGCACATGCATTAATGCTCATATTCAAGTATAAATGTTAACACTTTACAATAAGGTTCAATTCATCAATCAGCAGAATTAGTTTGAATTAAGAGAAGCATGTATCATGCACTCACAATGACCAACCATTTTTACATTTATTAATATAGATCAGGGATTCCCAATGTTTTTGTTAGCCTAACACTTTTGACCTCAAATATTTTCTTTAAGTACTCCCCTGAGATAAGTTAATATTTCAATAATGTAACATATTTGCATGTTCACAGTAATCTGATATTGTTAATGGTCATATGACATGCAGGTAAACAAATTATATTTAGTATATAAGAAAGTTTTTAAATTTTTAATTTTGTTTTAATTTTTTTATTATTTATTCATTTTAATCTTCATTTTAATTATTTCAATATTCATTAGCTTTTCATGAATTCCCAGGTTTGGAAACCCTGATCTAGATTAATGTTAATTTATGAATATACTGTACTATTCTTCATTGTAAATTCATGTTCATTCAATTACTAATACTTGAAATGTATGCATATGTAGAAATTAACATTTACTAAGATCAATACATGTATTTATTAATTACTAATGTTGCTCATTGATACTTCATGATATCTAATGCATTAACTAATGTTAAAGTATTGAAGATTATTATAAAGTGTTACCATTTGCTCTTAAATATGAGTATTAGCATATGCACATTAATTGGACCATCCTGAAAAATACAGTTTTTAGTGTGATTTAAGCTTAAATAAGGTGATTGGATGTTTTAACTGTTGGGACTTGTGAACATTTTAATTTCTCCTATTTATATATCTAAAAGTGCACCATCTCTGTTATAGAGTCGTTGTACAGTGCATAAATGCTGTAAACACTGGTATAAAATCCCAAAACTACTAAATTAAAAAAGAATTGCAGGTAGTCAAACTCAAAACCACCTGCTACTAAATGTCGAAAATTGGCATTAAGGCTCTTGCATGAACAGCAGAGCGGCCTTGGCTCTCAGTAATGCACTACATGCTGAGAGACTGCTGCTTCAGGGCTTACGCTTGACAGCAATTCTGGAACATTCTGATGGGGACCCCCGCCAAGTCCAAATCTCTGTTTTTGGCATCAAGTTGCCATGGTCCAGATTTTCAAATAACGCTCTAAGAGATAAATGGGTCCCCTATGTTATTCAGTGACCCAGATACTTATATCACACACTGCTGTATGAGATGATAAGCTTATGTGGCTGCTCTAAGAAGTTTAGAATCATGGGTAAACAATGGTTATGACTTCTGGATGAACTACAAGAAGAACTACATTTTGCTCTGAAGGTGGATGTAGATTCACCTGTGAGGTCATCTGTAGGCCAGGATCCAAGCTCGCACATACGACAGGTGTATTCATCAAACACAAACTCGTTTTCTTTACATGGAGTGCAGGTCCAGCAGCAGCTCACCTCACCCTTACGGATAACCTGAGGTGGTCAGAACAGAGAGGTCAAGTTATGTAAGCTATAGATTTCTGTGAAGAAAATACTTTAGCTCTCAAAGCTGCCACCACAATGCAAAAGTGTTGTGGGCGGTTGCTACAGTGTTCTAAGTGGTTTTTAGTGCATTGCTATGTGGTTACTTAGGTGTTTTGAGTGGTTGCCATGCGGTTGCTAAGGTGTTGTGGGTGCTTAAGGTTCTACCTCCAAGTTTATACGATAATCTGCTCTCTAAATATGGCTTAGGCTCCTGTATCAGTATAAGTCAATGGGATTTTTTCAAACATGTATCATCTGCTATAAGAAATTTTCATGTCTGATTGCTTAGAAAACATCTCTGCCCATTACGATACATGGTTTGAGATAAGAGGTCAAAACTTTTGGTTTAAGGTCTTTCAAAAAAGTCTATCCACCTTATTTTTCCCGTAAGAGCAGGCATGATCATTTGTAAATTTAATGTGCCTGGGTTCCGGTCTCATCCGCTTCCAGCTATTTTTAGCTGTACAAAACAGCTCATTTTGCTGCTTGATATTGCAAACTGGTGTGTCTTACCACATTATTCTAATGTATTATCTTAATTATGAACACACTGGTTTGTAGTGCAAACAGTTTTACTGTTTACTGAACTTTATTTTTCTTCTCGTTATTTCCCTACAGCGGCTAATGAACTGGAAGTCTCACACATTCACACAAAACAGCTTATCTCCCTGTTGAAAAATAAGGTGGATATTACATCTTAATAGTTAAACTAAAAAATATATGCTGCCTTTCAAAAGTTTGGGGTCAGTAAACTTTTTTAAAAGAAATTAATACTATTATTCACGAAGGATGCATTAAATTGATAAAAAGTGATAGTAAAGACATCTATAATGTTACTGAAGATTAGTATTTTTTAAATAAATGTTGTTCTTTTGAACCTTCTATTCATCACAAAATCCTGAAAAAATGTATCATTGTTTTCATGCACAACTGTTTTCAATATTAATAATAATAATAAAAAAAGAATGTTAGAAAAGCATATTAGAATGATTTCTGAAGGATCATGTGACACTGAAGACTGGAGTAATGGCTGCTGAAAATTCAGCTTTGCATCACAGGAATAAATTACATTTTAAAATATATTAAATTACAAAATAGTACCTTTAAATTGTAATAATATTTCACAATATTACTTTTTTTTTTTTTTTTTTTATCAAATCAGCCTCGGTGAGCATAAAAGACATAAAAAATTTTACCGGCCACAAACTTTTGAATGGTAGTGTAAAATAAAAAAGCACATTAACACTTAAATAAACTGCATTTCCAATAATGACACATTTACACTGACATAACACATTTTCTTCTCAAATGATTCCTTTTTCACCTTTATCTGAGCTTTTTCACAAGGATCACTGCATACTGATCTGATGATGGCACTGCTGTTTGCCCAAATCTCCTCGTCATCCATCTTCAGCCCACTGTTGTCCCAGCTGCCCACGTAGATGTAGCTATAGTCCTCCTCACTCATCTGTTTAAAGTTCATGATTTCATACCTATAAAAACACATGTAAATTCACTGTTACGGGCGCGAAACGGTTAACCCAGGGTCATTCATGTTTTGCTCATAAAGTCATTCAGTCTAAAGGAAGATATTTCTGAAAATCACAATGACATCAACGAGAGACTGTTTTCATTCTCTTTAAAAGGAGTTTAGAAGCACATTCTGACTTGTGTATGGAGCAGAATATGAAAGATTCCTACCTCCCCGGGGAGTCTCCATTCTCATCAAACAGCACCAGTTCTCCCGAGACACCAGAGAAGTTTGTCCTCATGAGGAATTCTAAGAGTTTACCTCCATCAATCGGCCGCATGGCTTCACACAGACCGGCATAGCCGGGACACAGAGACTTCTGCATGGCGTGCAGTCCGTAAGCCATTGAGTAGATGGCATTGATCACAAAGCCCATCTTCGTATCCTGAGCGTACTGGTGTCGGAGCGACTCTTTCTCTATGAGACGTGTAGTGAAAACACACAATATATTCAGTTCTAAAGCCTCTTTTTGTATTATCTATTCAGTGCTTTCATCTGCCGCAGTAATGTCTTTATCTTCATTTAGGGGCTTTTCTCAGCATATACTGATATTATGCAATTCTTTTGATTACATTTTTGTTGATTTAATAGATTCACTATTAGATAGATGATAAATGGACAGATGGATGAATAGATGAAGTAGAAGGACATATGGATGGCTAGATGAATGAATTATGAATACCTGAATGAACAGATGTATTGATGGAATGAAAGACGGATGGATGGATGGATGGACAGGCAGATGAAGCAGCGAAAGGACAAATGGATGTATGATGGATGAACAGATTGACAGATGGATGATGCATACAATCGAATAGATGAAATTATGGAATGATAGATGGACGAATACATGAAGTAGTGGAAGGACAAACAGATGGATGGATAAATGGATGGGTAGATGAAGCAGTAAAAGGACAAATGATGGATGAATAGATTGACAGATGATGTATACATGAATGAATAGATGAAATGATGGAATGAAGGATAGGTGGATGGATGGATGGATGAATGGACGAATAGATGAAGTAGTGAAGTTGACATATTATTATTAAGTATTATTACTTTGTTACATTACACCACTGAGGATAGGTGTATGGATGGATGGATGGACGAATAGATGAAGTAGTGCAAGGACAAATGGATGGATGGATGGATAGACAAATGGATGGATGTATAGATGGATAGATGGATGGAGGGATGGGTGACTGAATGGATGATGAATAGATGGAATGAATGAATAGATGAATTGATGGAATGAAATATTGATGTATAGATATTTGGATGTATGGATGGGTAGATGAAGCAGTGGAAAGACAAATGGATGTATAGGTGGATGAATATATTGACAGAGTAATATATGAATGATGTATACATGAATAGATTAAATTATGGAATGAAAGATTGATGGATGGATGGATGAAAAAGAGAAAGTATTGGAAGGACAAATGGATGTAAAGATGAACAGATTGACAGATTGATGGATGGATGATGTATAGATGAATGAATAGATAAATTGACGGATTGATGGATAGATGGATGCATAGTTGGATGAATAGATGGATGAATGAGTAAACAGTTGAATGAATAGATGAGCTCATAAGTGCATGAATGGATGGAGAGATGGACACAGAAAAACAGATGTATAGATTAATGGATGGATGAATTGATGAAAGGACAGATAGATGTATGGTTGGATGGATGAAGATTGATAAATAGATGAATAGATGGATTGATGGATAGACGAATGGATGGATGAACTGATGAAAAGACATTTCAGATAAATTAACCTAAAATCATGTAAGATGTGAGTGTGACATGGGAGATCATGTGAGATCATCTTCCACTCACTGGTGCAGGTCTTGTTGTATTTGTTGCTCTCTTGAGGATGTCCCTTCAGACGGCACTGGAAGCGGTGCTGCCAGAACTCAGGAAACCAGGGGTTCCGGAGGTTCGTATCCGGCTTCAGGTTCAGGTAGTAATCATCAAACCACGTGACATAAGCAGACTGCAGTTTGATAGTAATTCCCCCCGCTGCCTCCCTCTGGAAGCCGTCAGTGACATCATAGCGGTCTGCCCAACCATCGCTGCAAAGTGTGCAAGAGACAAGAGAGTAATGAATGGCTTTTTTATAGAACAAACTCCCTTGAGAGACGGTCAGGGAGGCTCCCCGTCCAAACTGACCCACATAACAGGCAAAGCCCAGTAGTTATGACCAGGTTACTCTATAAATTAGGTCTTGAGGACACAGCAGGCCAGTATTTCATAGCGACAGTACAGTGACAGACTCATAATAAACCTCTCCATGAGATGTATGTGCTCCAAGGCTTCGCCATTAAGCATTAAAGGGATCTTTGGATGACAACAGACAAGTCTTGCCTTCTCCTTAAAACCTCTTTCATACAGACAAAAAAAAAAGAAAGAAAAGAAACTACACTTTTCAGCGTCCACTCCATCTATATGTTCTCAAACACTTCCTAAACTCATAGCGCTAAATGTTACACAACTCAGCAGTGTGTGGGAGGTATCATTTTTGTTCTCATGGTAGGTAAGGAGAGGCTTTCATAACTTGTCCTTGGAGGCAAAAGCAATGGGAGGGAAGCATAGAGGAGCATGTTAGTAGCAGCTTGAATCATCTCATGGAAAAGAGCTGAACAGCTCAGTAAACCCACACACTGACCCCAGCAGGTCAGCCTCCCTCTGCCCACTGCTGCTGCAGGAAAACTTAAAAACCACAACAACAAAAAAAAAGACAACAAAAATGCCAAAGCAAAGGCGCCACTCCCTTTAAAAAGATGTCTGACAGTATTTTACAGCACATTAAAACATATTGCAAAATTACGGTTGGGCGAATATTTGCTATATAAATTTGATATTATTTTGGTGCCAATATTAACCAACAAGTAGGAAATTTCTCACTTGTTCTTTGTGCTATGAGAGCACTAAAGGAGAGATGTTTTATCAGTGCATCTTATTTAAACCTTAGTAGAAAACGTGCAGATTGTTAGTTTGAATGAATCAGTTCAAAATACTGATTCAGTGATTTGCTTGTGTCGGCACTCAAATATGTTCATGGAAACACTCAAATTTCGATGAACGTTCCTCAGATTAAATAAAATCTACAAATCCATCTCAGTGCAAACCCAATAATAGCATCAGGTTTGAATACCATCAGAAGTCTGAAAAACGTTGAGAAGATGTATTATTTTGCAGAACATTATGTGTCCTATAGTGGACTAGTCACTATATGACTGTGGTTAGACATAAATTGTCTAAATGAAAAAACAAAGAAACAAGCAAACAATTATTACTTATACCTGTACAACAGATAATTGATTAATTTCTATCAGTTTACATACATTTTTATTTCGGTAACACTTTACAATAAGGTTTCATTTGTTACATTAGTTAACTACATCAGTTAACATGAACTAACAATAAAAATACTTTTACTTATCTAGCATTTATTAATCTTAGTTAAGGTTAATTCCATAATTTTTTAGTAAAATAAAAAGAAAACAAGTCGATAGTATAGAAATAGAATAGAGAGTTCTAGTGTTAGAGGGTCAAGTGTAGATGGAAGAGATGTGTCTTTAGACGTTTCTTGAAGATGGCTAAAGACTCAGCTGCTCGGATCGGGTTGGGCAGGTCATTACACCAGCAGGGAACAGTTAAGGTAAAAGTCAGTGTAAGTGATTTTGTGCCTCTTTGGGATGGCACTATAATGTGCCGTTCACATGCAGAATGCAAGCTTATGGAGGGCACATAATTCTGAAGTAGTGAATTTAGGTAAAGGGGTGCAGAGCCAGTGGTTGTTTTGTAGGTAAACATCAATGCCTTGAATAGCCTTGGTAGCCAGTGTAAACTGATGAACAGAGGTGTGACGTGCTGTTTTTGGCTCGTTAAAGACTAATCTTGTAGCCCTATTCTGGATTAGTTGTAGAGGTTTGATAAAACTGGCTGAAAGACCTGCTAAGAGAGTGCTGCAATAGTCTAGCCTGGATAGAACAATAACTTGAACAAGGCGTGTAGCATGTTCCGACAGAAAGGGCCTGATCTTCCTAATATTGTATAAGGCAAATCTGCAGGACTGGGCAGTTTTTTTCGCATTGTGGTCTGTGAAATTCAGCTGATCATCAATCACAAGTTTATTAATGTTAAATAATGGTACCTTATTGCAAAGTGTTACCTTTTTTAATTCAACCAGACGTGGTCAGCGTGTGGACGTTTCACATTTTGGAATCTACACGAATCACAGTTTTAATCTGTTAACAATTAGCCCACAGAGGAATAACACACACTCGTTTATGTGGGAAGCTGCTGTATTAAGCACAGAAAATAATATAAGATTTACACCAACAAATACTGCAAAGAAGCTGCAAAGTGAAACTGACAATTAAATTAGGTTACATTTTTTATCCATCCCTGGCGGGGTGAGTCAGATCAGCCCTCATCAGCAATGGATCAGCTCTTGTGCACACTTCACTGATGAACATTTTGACAGATAATACAACACAATACAATACTGTCCTCACACTCACTAGTGACAGATGGCTGGCCACAGTCTGCAAACTGCTCATTAGTAAATAATTGTAAGTCATTCAGTTGTGAGACAGAGGAGATGTTGACAAACAACCTTTGGTAACAATATTTTTTGTAAGGATCAACTGCAGTACCGTATGCCAAAACAAATATTTTTTTTTAAATATAAATATATTTCAAAATTCTATAAAAATGGCCAATTTTGTTTGCTAATGTAAGATTAAAGCAGCATAAAATTCAAGGCATCGATGTTTGCCTACAAAACAACCACTGGCTTTGCAACCCTTTAAGATAAAAAACAAATCCATAAATATATTTTCCATATGCTTTAGTTACTTATATTTACTCCTATATTTGGCTGTCATTTTTAAAATATATTTTTAATATTATTTTTATTTAAAAAAATATTTTGCATTTACCAAATGTTTTAATGTTGGTAAATTAATATTTTAATATATTTTCATGCACCTTGAAGTACATTTTGTAATATATTTTGGCATTTGAAATTTTAAATAAAATCTATTATAAATTAGAAGATTGCACTTTTGATAATGTATATTTTAGAAAATATATAGAAATATATTTTTGTGACTATATATAGGCAAACACACAAACACACGTGTATATATATATATATATATATATATATTTTTTTTTTTATCAATTAATTAATGCCAATAAAGCAAACATGCATATGTGGGGCATTATGTGTTTGAATGATATCAGAAAGCAACCGATATACCAAAGAAAGCACATGGAGTTTTTAAAATGTTTTGAGACACTTTATCACTTTTAGCCACATAGAGATCAAGAAACTGGAACAAAGACACAGTGGCCATATTCTCACTGAACCAAAGAAAAAAAGAAAAAAACAACAACAACATTCGGCTACCTTCCCTGGAGCTGGTGTCTGACACCTCATCAAACAAGCACACACACAAACTCGGTCATCCACTCATGCGTGATAAATACCAGGTACACACACACACACACACACACACACTGGCACCCCCATAAACATGGCATCTTCTCTCAGCACATCCAGGCTGTGTGGAATGCCCAGAGGCCCAGAATAAAGACCATGACACCATTTTCTGAAATAGATCCTATTCAAATATTCAGAAACTACATAAATAAGCAAAATATAGGCCCCTACCACAGAGCAAATCAACCAGCCTGTTAAACTTCACCGAAACAAAGATTTTCCAGATGCACGCAGTTTGATGTCATCTGGTTATAAAGCTCTTTAAAAGAGTTAATCTCAAAATAATGGAGTTTGTTTGGGCACTGGAAAAATACCCCAAAAATCATTTAAAGAGTGCACTTCATAAATTGCAGATGGATATATGAATGGATTACATCAAAATTCAAAACCTCACAAAAATGAATCTTTAGAAAAGATGAAATATTAACAGCTCATGCTTAAAAACACAAAAGCAAAAACAAATGTTTTCTCCCAAACATTTTGAAACTTAATTGGTGATTTTTAAATTGAATTTTAAATAAAAATAAATAAATAATGAAAAGTTTTGATGCTTTATTCATCAGTGTTTTGCAAAAAAAAAAAATGTGTGTGTGGGCGTGTGTGGGAATCACAGTTTTAATCTGTTAACAATTAGCCCACAGAGGAATAACACACACACTCATTTACTGTATGTGGGAAGCTGCTGTATTAAGCACAGAAAATAATATCAGATTTACACCAACAAATGCTATTTATTTGGCATATGTTTCACAATATTTTGTTGAATAAAACCAGTTAATTTGCAATGAAGGATGAATTTTTGTAATTGTATTTCCCCCTCTCATTTCAATTTAGCAGAAGGTGTTCTTATCCAGTCAATTTATTGTAAGCTCATCCTTAAAGCTGAACCGTGCACTTCTCCCAAACACTTCCAACAGCATATTTGTCTCTGTAAATAAAACTCATATAGGAGAAAGTATTTTAACTTTGAAAAAATTACACACTTCACCTCTAAGAGTTTATAAAATGGTCCTCGCGTCCACCAATGAGCGAACGTCTAATTATCCAACTGAAGAGCTCCTGAACAGAAGCAGAAAGTGGAGGGATTATTCTTAGTTTAATATCTCAAAGACATAATACATTATTTCAGTCCGTAATATCCACAAGCGATTTATTAATGGAACAGCCAGAACTGAATTGGGGGTAAAGCTAAAAATAGGTAATTTAGATGTCACACTCCAGGAGATTAAAAATGGGAAGAATAATTTCTTACTTCATTTGACACTATGAATAGCACGTGCAAATTTTTCAAGATGTCGATGCCAAGCCCAACTTAAACTTAAACAAGTCCAAGTCTGTATAAGAGACCATTTGTACCATCTGTAAAATCAGATCCAGCATTACAGAATTAGTTTGGTGTGACTGAACCTGTCAAGTCCTCGTTACAGAATCAACAGGCTTACACAAGAGGAGACATTATCATAACATGAATCAAGTGCCTATCACTGAAATGAACATAAATCACATACCTGGCTTCAGCAGTGGATGACTCTAATAGTGATGATGATGATGATGATGGTGATGGCAACATTTGTGGTGATAAAAGACAGAAAGATGAGCCTTGTTTCCATGTTTTGATCCGTCCTGATTTTGTCTCTCTCTCTTTCACACACACACACACACACACACACACACACACACATACAAGCAAAGAGTTGCAGATGATGATCAACAGGCATGGGTGGACATTCAAATGGTATTTTTGAAATACCTACAGAATTGGCTGATGGTATGGCCCTATCTGACCCACAAAAAAAACACTAAAAATGTAATGAACACAAGATAACATGCAGTAAACAGATCCAGAAGACAGGGGTGACTGGGGCTGGTTGTCACACTGGGAAGTCATCATATGAGGTACATCTCAATAAAGTTTTGAATCAAAAGTCCAAACACAAATATAAGTTTACTCTAAGGTTCTCAATGTGTGGTAAGGGCAGGTTTTCACATGTGCATCATTTTATACAAATGATGCATTAAATTAAACGCTAGCCAAAACAATAGTTTCATATTTTTCAACTTATATGTTCTCTTTTACTTTTTCTGTTTACATTTTTGTGGAGAAGCCATTAAAGTGGCAGTAAAGACATTTATGTTACAAAAGATTTCTGCTTCAAATAAATTCTGTTCTTTTAACTTTCTATTCATCAAATAATGCATCATAGTTTCTACACAAATATTAAGCAGCACAACTGTTTTCAACAATGATAATAATAGGAAATGTTTCTTAAGCAGCAAATCATACAGGGACCAATTCTCACTATTAACTAGTTGCTTATTAGCATACCTATTATTAACATATAATGCATGACCATATTCTACATCCCTAATCCCACCCAATACCTAAACTTAACAATAGCAGGAAACTTTCTCCTGGGCAACTGCAGAGAAAAATATTAATTGGATAGTCATGACTCTCTATGGTATGCATCTAAGCAGAATATACAATTTAAAACTAATATATTCAAAACAAATTATACTCTTGAGAAATGGTCACTGGAGTAAAACATGTGGCAACTACCCTCCGTCTCCTCTACAATACTTCCCAAGTATGCTGCATAGTTGTTTTTCTGCAGGAGTAAGTGTTATAGATGTACAGAAAGCTTACAACACCTACACTTTGAGAAAAAAAAAAACAAGATTTGTTTTCTAAACCTGCCAAGAGTGCTTGCCACAGCTCACAGGCACAATTTTAGGAGTGTTTTCTTGCCGTTGCTTTGATAAGAAATGTCTGCCAAAAATATAAATCCATGTGCATAGAGTCCATGTTTTGGGTAACTCACCTGCCAACCAACAGAAACTCTCCAACTAGGCGGCGGCGTCTCATGGCCATGAGGATGCCACGTACGGTCATGCCCTCGCAGAAGCACGCCACCACTCGAGCTTTGGGCAGGTGGATCCTGAGCTTATCGAGAAGACGGTCAAAACTCTGTTCTCCAGCATTGCTGTAGATCTTGTCAGAGTGGGCGATACAGATGCCCTCCTTTGCTGCCATGTCTTTGAAGGCCTCCATTCCGCTCTCACCGTAGTTCCCTGAAGATTGAGAGATTGAATGATTTTTAAACTTGAAACACGTTCAGAAACTTTCTTCACAAATTGTATTGCTGCTGGGCCATCACAGTTTCAGTAACAATGCTAAAACTTGTGAACATTTAAATGATAAAATCATTATAATATATTGTATTATATTATAGTATTCCTCCAAAAAAATATATATTATTTTTGTTATTTATATTATCTGTAAAATGTATTTATATTTAATAATATTTTATTAGAATTTAGATTTAACATTGATTTAATAAAATATCTATATCAAATAATTTCTTGTTTTTAATATAAAATAGCTTGAAATTGTACAGCTATAATGTAACTCTATGACAGAGATGGACATCACAAATGTCATTTTGATTGGTTCACAAAACAATCCACAGTGAAATGTGATGCTCAACCTGGTAAACTCATGCTAAAATAACCTTGTTAAAATCTTCAGGAGGATATGAAGAGCTGTAGGTGCTACACACAGTCAGGAACAGCACCAGCTTTGGCTAACTTTCCCACATTTTATTTGTATCATTATTTCTTCTGGTGTTTACAAATAATATCCTACTTTCTCATTATTACCATGACTTGACCGGGTAGGCCAGTGGAAGAAGTAGTGAAACATTCGGAATAGTAGATTGAACACTAATTTCGAGTGATCATGGCAATTTTGATTTTCTCATGAAATGACCCTGTACTGCTGAACTGAAAGTAACATGAATTAAGACGTCATGTTTACTGCAAAGTTTCCTAAATCATCATTTATATTCCATAAAAGTGTCCATGTTCTGTGCTTTGCTTCCTGGATACATTCAGTAAAAAATAAAAATAGATTTCCCTTTTTCATGCTTAGAAAACTAATGAAAAACAGGCCATGGTGCCCCTCTTTCACAAAGCGTCAGGGGTAAACTCCCCCACTTTACATAAAAATCAGGTCACCTACTTTTGTGTCAGGAATGTTCCGTCTTCTCACATTTTACGAGGTACGAATTTGATACAATTGCAAAGAAGTCTTGATAAAGAGCATACAAACACCTTCATTTCACCCAAATAAATCTACTTTCAGTGTTTTTTTTCCAAATCAATGCACAAACATCTTAATTACACCCGAGATTATGAGTTCTGATAATGGAGATTATGAGGATTAAAACAACATTCACAAGATCATTCCAGTGATGGAGCTTTGCAAAAAAATAAAAATAAATAACATTAGGAGTGAGTGTAGTGGTTAACAGTCTGGACTCGTCACCTAATAGGTTGCAGATTCAAATTTGGCAGAGGTGATTTGTGAACTGTAAGGTCATTGAGACCCCCGTCACCATCACGTCCCTGAGGAAAACACTTAACCCCAGGTTGCTATCAGCATTCTAGCGAGTAAGCTAAGTCTGCAAGGTGAGAAATCTCCACTGCTGTTCATCCTGACATGAGAGATTTGAGGAACTGTACCAAAAAAACATGGAGGGCTTTTGCCAAAATTGCAGCAGATATTGGTCATTCCTGGTATGCAGTACATTTTCATGTACCCATCATATAGTCTCAATATTTTAATAATGTACATTACTGTTAAAAAGTTTGGGGTCAGTAAGATTTTTAAAAGAAATCAACACTTTTATTCAACAATTAAGCATTAAATGTATTGAAAGTGACAGTAAACACAATTATAATGTTACAAAAAGTTCCACTTTAAATATGTTTTTGCACTTTGTGTTCATCAATGAGTCATGGTTTCCACAAAACAATTAAGCAACACAGCTGTTTGTAACATTGATAATAATAAGAAATGTTTCATGAGAAGCAAATCAGCATATTAGAATGATTTCTGAAGGATCACGTGACACTGAAGAGTGACGTAACGGTGCTGAAAATTCACCTTTGCCATCAAAGGAATTTATTACATCTTAAAATATATTAAACAGAAAACAGTTATTTTAAATTCTAATAAAATTTCACAATATCACTGTTTTTACTGTATTTTTAATCAAACAAACGCAGCATTGGTAAGCATAAGAAATCTTAGCAAACGCCAAACTAGTGTCTTAATGATAAAATGTGAAATATTAATATTAAATATTACTGTAACACTAACTACTTTAAATATTGTTTTGTAACCCTTTAGCTAACTTTAAATATTATTTTGTAATACGTTAACTAACAGATGCAAATGAATGACATCACCCTCCATTAATAATTTTTCTGATCACTTTTGATGGAAAAAAACAAAACAATCATCATTAAGAATTAGCAATGAATTTGATGGATTCCGTGATATTTTGTGCTTTGTCTTACTCTAGAACATCCTGAACTCTTTGCTAAAATGACAGAAATCAGTATGATGCTATCAAAATTTAAAAAAAGAGAGAAAAAAATAAAGCTTTTATTGAGCAATATTTACTGAATTGAGCATTTTGTTTTTTATTGACATTGTGTAAATAATCAAGGGTTAATTAATAAAATCTAAGAGCATATCTATCCAAAAACTTGACTATCAAAAGCATCTCATTCTTCATCTCTGTGAAGTCTTAGATTTGAGAAGTGTACTTCCAAATGCGCATTACTTCATCTCTAATCTCTCTCCTCAGGGAAGATCTTCTTCAAATCTTTCACTCCATTCCTCTGTGCCAGTTCTGTGAATTAATTCCCTCGCTGCGCTCATACTTCACTAGAACCTTCTGTCTCAGATAAAAATGGATATATAATTAAAAAAATTAGAGTTACATAATATTTTACAGGCATTTCAATGATAAAGGGCAGAAAACATGTGGTCCTGCAATTCAATAGGTCGGTCAAAAGAAGCAATAACAAATGTGGGTAAAATGACCTCTGCACACAATAACGGCGAAATTTTGATGACCTCGACTGTCTCTTTCCCTCCTACAGAGAGACAGACAATGCACAAGCGACAAGTCTTTAAACAGTGTGTTCACTCAAACAGGAAAATTCATTAAACGCCCACAGACACTGGAAACAGAGCTAAAGATGTAAATGATCATCATGATCGCCTTTCAGCTAATGATTTCTGTTTGTTCTATGGTCTGTCATGAGGCCAAAAAAGGCCAAAACAAAAGTGCAGCAGCAACACAATACGTGAGCGTATCTATTAACCATTCACTCTGTGTACGCTGTATGCAAAGCATCATGGGGGTGTTTTCAAACATCAAAGACACTCTTGAACATGATGAAACAATAGATAGACAAATCTGCAGAAAGGTAAGATGCTGCTTGACACATCATCTGAATGGTCTTTGTTTGAAAGGAAACTTTTGCATTTCAATACCTCCAATAAAATATATTTGTATAAATAGACAGTAAATCTAACTATTAAACACACAGCTTTCATTAAAATACTTCTTTAGTAATTTCACTGGCAATTTTCATAACTAGGCAAAAACTCCTTTTCCTCATCGGTGTTCAGCATGTTGATTGACAAGCTGGTTAAACACAAGTCAAATCAAATGTGACTACAAACATTTGGTCTATTTTATCAATAGAGCTCACAAATGAGCTGAGCTCACATATCAAATTATGATATGATACAAATAGAGCTACAGAATATGCAAGCAAATGAATCAACATTATGGAGTATTTCACAGCTCCTTGTTCTGTATGTGGGTGAAAACTGGGGTGGGCTCCACATTTAACTACCCGCTGTCAATTAACACCTGTCTGTGAGGTCATCAATCTTCTAGCCAAACCGCTTGAGTTTGTAATATTCAGTAAACTATGCATCATTGTTAATATTTAATAGTTAACTAAAACTAAAACCATAAACAACATTTCTTGTTACTTGAAATAAACGTTAACTGAAATAAGATATCTAAAAAAATTATTTATACTGCTTGAGTTTGTAATTTGTTCAGTAAACTATCCACCCAGGTTAATATTTCATATTTAACAGTTAACTAAAATTAAAAGCATAAAAACATTTTTGTTACATGAAATAAAATATATGTTAACTGAAAAAAAAATAAAAACTATTTATAATATAAGAAACTTATTTTATTTTCATCTAATTGCCAAGGCAGAATTTCTCATTTTTATTTAGTTTAACTTGATATACTAAAATAACTAAAACTAAAAACTAATAAAAACGATATATTTAAATATTTTAAAAACAAAAAATAACAAAAACACAGCACAACTGCTAAAACGTAACTAAAAAAAAGAGAAATATATATAAAAAAAATAAAAACTAACTTAAAATACTAATAAGAACAATAATAGTATCTCAGTGGTACTAAAATAACATTGCTATGCACATTCAAGATATAAAGTCTGACTTAATGCAGTTTAAATGGTGTTACATTTGTTGTCACCAAGTGTAATTTAATAAACAAGTACATAAAAATGATTAACAGATGCTATCTTGACTACACATGGCATATGCTGCATCAGAGACATAAAATCTTTATGAGAACTCCTTAAAAGATGTGACATTTCCCTCTATGAATAATAAAGAGATTTCGCTGTTTGGGCCAAGATAAAGGTGAACCGCAACAGACAGAATGATACATTATCACTGGAAAATCTCTCACTTTGAGAACGTGGAAGATTTAACACTTTAAATAATAGTGTTACATGCTGGTGGAGATCTGCCTTTCTCACTGGAAGACTTTTGTGAAATACTAATGAGAGGAAGAAATTAAACCTCCAGAACAAAAAAAATGAATTCTGCTCAAAAGAAAAGAATGAAAAAGAGTTCCAGGGCAGACTTAGTTCTTTTAAGAAGCTTTTCTCTTCTAACTGTGGAAAATCTCATAATAACCATGAAGAAAAATGCTTCCCTGAGGGGAGAGATCACATACCTTCAGTGTGAATGGCAGATACATAGGTCCAGTTGTATTTTTTGACGATGTCCACCATCGCTCTGGCCTGCTGGGCATCGGAGGGCACCACCCTCATAAAGTACTTGTACAAAGACTTATCGCTGAGATCCATACTGGTTGCCGAATATGCAATCTGGGGAATGTTGAAGAGCTGAAGGAGATTCTGAACCTGGATGGCCACAGAACTGGATCCGGGCCCGATCAGCCCCACAATGGGCTTCTTCCCTTTCATGGGAGTCCCTCCACCTTCAGTTGAACACTTAGACATGCCTTCTTCCTCCTCGGCTGAGACTAGAGTGTCACGAATGAACTCGATGCTCTGCTCCAGAGCCACAGCCGAATGCCAGCAGGAGTCTCTGATCTCGCAGCCCAGTGTGATGTTGGGTAGGATGTGTGGGTCCGCGTTGATGCGGTCCAGGGTGTGCATCATGGCCTCCACCCGCTGGATGCCATACTGCTCGCGTACAGCGCCGCATTTGCGCTCGTGAACCTTATCGGCCGGTGGCTGATGATGGACGGAGAAAAGAGCCCCGATGATGATGTCACCGGGTATGTGTGCCAAGACACGTCGCTCGCTGGCCTGGGCCTTCGCTAAAATGTCTGAACGTGTAGGACCCAATCTGTCTCCGAGCAGCACAAACACCAGAAAATGTAAAATCCCCATTTCCTCAACCCTCTCAGATCAGAGTGTCAAATACTGGTAGGTTCCTCAGGGCATCTGAAAGAGTCACAAGAAGCACAGATCTTCAGAACAATATCCTTGGAGATCATCAACCTCCCACTGAATCACAGAGGTGCATATTTGTGAGAGTCGTGATAAGGATGAGCTGTCGCCAGGGCAACGTCTTATTCTAAAGTGTGAGGATTTTTCTGCCTTCCTCTAAATATCTCGAGATCAGGAGGAAAACAAAGTTGAAATGCACATGAAGAAGTTTGTGAAATGTGCTTGGTAGATCTCAATAATGAGATGCATCATTAACAATGACCTGTTAGAAACAAAGAGCACATAAATCTTAAAATATGTATTGATTCTTATTCATGTATTCATTCAGAATCAAAACCTCAGAGATTTTGCACAACACAGAGACCCGGAATATAATGATCGTATGCAGATTTGCAGCCACTGAATATTTACATGGCCTCTTTAACCTCTTTTCATTAATGTAAATGAATTATTCATTTCATTAAAATGAGTTACACAGTTTAGAGAGATAAATACAGAATTCCCCAGAATGATTTTTGGTTAGTTATAAGAGAGCCATTATATCATAAAACATATTGTGCTGTTTCCTTCAGTTTACAGGGTCTGAGGGCTATATCTTATACTTTTACAGATCACTTGGGGAAATCATAGCATGCCAAGAAAACATGGGAGAGGGATTTGGGGATTATTATTGATGTCTATCCACAATTTATACTACTTTCAGTTGCAATAGACTGATAGAAACCCACTGTATGAACACAGAACCCCATGTATATTTAATAAGATTGATCCTTCACACTCACCTCAGTGCTCAAAATGCAGAGTTGGTATTGGTACATGGACGCACTATTTATGTTCCTCTATTGACAGGTTTTGCTCTGACTTAAAAGGAACTACGATGAATTTTTAACCAGCAGGACTACATATATTCAGTTTTCCAACTCGGAAGAAAACTCTGAATTCTTCTAACACAAAATTGTTGGACAAACTTATAAAATGCATTCTGTTCAACTGGATCCGTGACAAACCACCAACAGTTATTTAACATTACAGAGAAATGCATACTGCATAGAACGCGTGCTATGGTTAATGTGTTTCTTTTATTAGCTGTTGTACATTATATTATATATGTGAATGTTAATTTTAACAAGAAGTTAGAGAGAAATTAATTACTTTATTAACTGAAAAAGGTGCCAAACATAAAAGTTACACGATCCAAAAAGCATTCGCTGCCGTCTGAGCTCTCCGTGGTGCTGAAATACAATCTGAAGCGTCAACCACAAACCAGTGAATTTGAATCAATGAATGGCAATAATGTGGCGAAATACCACTTCATATATCGCCATAACACATACTTAGGAACTGGACAAATAAAGCATACGACCGTTCAAATCAACCGAAACATGCCCATGAACTTAAGCGTGAGGCATTAGACTTCTGTTGAAAAAGTGTTAAATATCATCGTCAATAATAATAAAAACAGCAATGATAACACAATTTACCGTTCGCTCGTTAATTTGGTCCATTGCTCCTGCTCTCACAACCGAAACGTCTCTGTGTGTAGGAGCGCGTGCGATGCGCTTTCACTTCGGCGACAATTCTCGCGCGCGTCACGTGACTATTTTTTTTTCTCGCAGTTCATGACAACGATGAAACCATACCGAAGTAATCTGTTACTCTAAAAAGAAAAGTAACAGAAAAGTCTAAACCTATTTTTTAAATACAGTTTTGTCAGTGGACGTTGATCATTTATTTTTGTAAACATAAACCTCTAAGATATGTTTTAAAAACTAACGTTACAAGGATATTTCTTTTTTATTGGAGTACCCGCCCTATGTGTTGTAAGGTTTACCTTTTCCTGAACATCTCAACTGATTGGTTGAGAAAAATATTTTTTAAATTAAAGGTCAGAATGAAAAAGTTCGAAAGTCTGGTATTTCACTGACTAGAAAAAGCTTTTATTAGAATTCTTTCCCCTTAAATATTTCTTTCAGTGATAGTAACAGCGCTGATGCAGACTTTCTGACCACTTACCTTAGTCATACGGGCACAGCGCCATCACCTGGTAACTCAGAATATTAGATTCTTTATTACAGATTAGTGCTACTTCTCAACTTTTTGTTTTACATTTAGTCTCAAGTACCCCTACATCAACAACAAACCAGAAATAACTCATAATTTACATTTAGTTGTATTATTAATATCACTAAATAAAAATAATAAAACTATTAAAGTGATTCCCTTTTAAACTAAAAGTTGATGATGATACTGTAAGTGAAAAACAAATTTACAGATTAAGTCCTTTTAAAGAGGAAGCGTTGGCAGTTCCAGGGCTGTGTCCAGTCCATCTGACATTGTTTTGCTGTAAAGAAGAGAGAAATTAAAGAAACTTAAACATCTACCTCTGTATTTTACTACAAGTGTAACCTAATTTTTACATATTAATGTGTGCCCGTTATCAGGAATTACTGCTATAGATCACCTTCAGATAACAATACAGGCTTCCATAAAATATTTAATGGTAAAATATGTACTGCTTGCAAAGATGATTTTTTTTTTTCTGGAGCAAATCCAAGTGAGGCTGTGAATAGTTGTGTTATCAAACATGTATTATTAATAATATGTAAATTATATAAAGATTTTAGATATAGATTTTTTGTGTACATTTTATATAAATATTCTGCATATTTTATGTACTTCTTATGTAATGTCTTATATAATTTATGTATACTTATATAATTTATGTATACTTAATATCTATATATAGTATATATCTATACTATATATATAGTGATTAAAAACTTAACTGTATACAATACAATTAATTTGCAAGGTCATAGGATATACATTAGAAAGGACAGCAATACAGGCATATGCAGCTCCTCTACATGTTACTATATCACTATTGGCCTCTAGATGGCAATAACATACTTTTTTTATTTTATAGAACACATTTAAAAAAATGTAAAAATCCTATTTTGTTCAGGTCGTGGCATTAGCTGGTTATCACCTGACTTTATTATTATAATGTAGTTGTGTGATCCAAAACATAAAACAACATTTTATTCACACCAAACAAAGTGCAAAACCTTTGATCTGGTGTGCGGTAAGGCTACAAATTAATATCACCTGATTCTAATCGTGGTGGTCTATTTAATGCTCTTTGCAGTTGATTGTTTGTAATTGCAGTCAGTCTGCCATTGAGAGATCTGTTTTTTTTTTTGTACTAACTCCAGCTTTCGGTTCTCCTTTATCAGTTATTGTAATGCTTGATCGTAAAACCTCTTGTATAGTGTGTTAGCATTGATTGGCCTTTGGATAGTGCACTGAGCATCAAAATGCCTACTGAAAATCTGATAAACCTGTCCAAGTTCAAAAATAAGGGCAAGGAGCCAACGGTGAGCTGTGCATATATTCTGGCAATTTTCCTCTCTTTTAACTGTTCACTCCTTGATCTCTTGATGTCTCTGCACCCTATCTATGCTTGCAGAAAATGCGTGACTGTAGAATCGCAGAGTGTGTTGAACTTCGAATAGCTCAAAGGGTTGAAAGTATTTTGAAGAGGAGAAATATCTACTCTGTGGGAGATGAGGAGCCTCTGTCACCAGAGTATAACACTGACAACGAACAGGTGTTTGCTAGTTAAACCTTTAATTAGAATTTACAGGTTTACAATACTCTTGAAACTCAGTTTTTATTTTGTTAAGGTCACATCTGCAACAATTCAAGAAATTGATGCAAATGTGAACAGTGACTGCCCAGAGAAGCAGAGACAAGGTTGTCAAGCAGCTAGGTACAATCACCAGTCTTAACTTCATCAGTGATCTCAAAACATTTTATAGAGCATTACCAACCTTCAAATTGATGCTTGCAGGAAGCTGCTTTCTTGGGAGAGGAACCGTCCCCTGAAGGAGATTGTAGAAGCTGCACTTCTGACTCACTTTGTGGAGTTTTTAGGAAGGCATGATGACCCCACGCTGCAGTTTGAGGCTGCCTGGTCTCACGCCAATGTTGCATCTGGCACCTCCTGGCACACACAGCAGGTGGTAGAGCATGGGGCAGTGCCAGCCTTCATTGCCCTGCTGGCTTCACCAATGCTTAACATCAGTGAACAGGCTGTCTGGGCTTTAGGCAACATTGCAGGTGAGTATACATTGAACTTCATGGTGTTTTCTGCGTTCTAAAACAATATGGCGGTAGAACATTTGTACTCTTAATGATTGGTGAAACTTGGGTTCTTGAATGTTCAGAGAGGAACAAAGGATGACGATGCAAGTTGTACTCTTCTGAAGATTGAAAGACCATTTGCCAAGATGTTCTTTATCCCTTTTTAGGTGATTGTCCATCATATCGAGATGCCCTGATTGAGTGTGGTGTCATCCCTGCTCTGTTGGCACTACTCATGCTAGATGCTCCTGTGAGTTTCTTCTGGACACCCCACACCCAAGTTGCAAGTGTAAATGCATAATGTTATCCACAATGTTTTTGCAGGTGGGATACCTTTGCAATCTTGCGTGGACCCTGTCAAACCTTTGTAGCAACAAGAATCCCTTCCCTCGTTTCAGTGCAGTCCAACAAATGCTCCCCTCCATTATCCAACTGCTGGTGACAAATCCATCCTGTCTGATGCATGCTGGGCCATTTCGTACCTCACTGAAGGACCCAATGTGTGGATTGATGTGGTCATCAAGACTGGAATCGTTCCATGGTTGGTTGAGCTCTTGGGATTTGAGGAACTTGCTGTGGTGGTAAGTACTGTAGTGTTTTGTTTTCTTTTGGTGTTGAAGCTAAACGGCTTAAGAGGAGTTTCTCCAATATGCTCTAGACACCAGCCTTGCGTTCGATTGGGAATATCGTGAGTGGCTCAGACCTGCAGACACAAGCGGCCATTGATGCAGGTGTGTATTGCCCTATCTGATGCGACACCCTAAGTCCAGTGTTCAGAAGGAGGCAGCTTGGGTGGTGTCCAACATTGCAGCTGGACCCTGCCAACAAATCCAACAGCTCATCACGTGTGTGGATTGTTGGCTCCTCTAGTGGATCTCCTAAGGAATGTATGTCGTAACTGATGCCTTGTTTGCATGTTGAGTGTCTCCTGCCCACGCAGAGTTGCCCATAAAATGTTCTGGCTTCTACTTGATTGCTTGCTTCTCCTAAAGCTGGGCATAAAATGAGGCCAATTATGCAAGCAGACCCTCCTGGGGCTTCTTGAAATGTAGTTGCATTTCCAGTTGGCAAAAGTGTACCGTAACATGCTCTGTCAAATCTTTTGAGGTAATTATATTGAAAAGAGTTTAAGCAAATGGCTATACTGAATTTGGTCTTGTGCAAGAATTTCTGACGGTTTCTAATGTTTGCAGTTATATCATAATTTGACTCCGATAACCGCTGTAATGGCAGTCTTTGATTTTGCATCTCTTCACTAATATTTGTAAATGCAGATAATTAAGATTCATAAATGGATGTCTACTTTGCAGACAAAATGGGCAATGCATCCTCAAAGTCTACCCACTTTACAGTGTTTGTTTGGCCAGGATCTATGACACTTTGGGACACTCTTTTTGTACCTCTTCAAACTGTTTTGCAGGGTGACTTCAAAACCCGGCGAGAGGCAGTATGGGCAGTGACCAACTACACAAGTGGTGGGACTGTGGACCAAGTTGTTCATCTGGTCAAGTGCGGTGCTTTAGAGGCCATCTTGAACTTGCTTCAAGTTAAAGACACCCAGACTGTCCTGGTCATGCTAGACACCATAACACTTTCTTGGTGAGTCCACTATGTGTGGTTTCAAAGAGAATATGTAAAACCCTACTGCAACTCCCAGTGCTTTGCGTTATGAGAGATATGCTAAAATATTAACTGTGCCTTCTGCAGGCTGCTGAGAAACTTGGGGAGGTGGATAAGCTTTGTTTGTTGGAGGAAGTGGGAGGGCTGGATCAAATGGAGTTCCTTCAAAACCATGAGAACAATGCTGTTCATCGTGCGGCTCAAGCTCATAATGAGAAGTATTTCAGTGAGGTGGGTGTGTCAAGTGATTTTTTTTTTTTTGTTAGGATGGGGAGGTTTCTTGTTAAACGTTATTGTAATACTTTTGTGTGCAAATGCACTTTGATCTTGCCAAACTTAAGATTGATTGATTGTTTTTCGATGTTGTCCTTAGCTCACTCAGGATGGTGAAGATCAGTGCCTGATGACTGAAGCCACAGATGCAAAATTTGTCTTTGGACCATCTGATGTCCAAAAGGGATTTGACTTGATTTATTATTATTTATACATCTATAAAAAGCTTCAATTGAATAAATATTTTTGCAGTATGTTCTGGCCTGTTTCTTTTGTGTTCAGATTTCAGGGCATGGTGGATGTTAAAATTTGTACAAAATAATTTAATGTGGCCATGCTTGCACAGTCTGAGACTTGTAGATACCAGAGCCACCTTAATGTGATAAGTCTAATCACAAATGGCCTGTTTGTGTTTTAACACTGGTTTTGTGCCATCGTTGTAGTGTAAAGATGGTTTTCGGTGTACATGACCAGTCAAAATTCCTGAAAATAGACTTCAGGATCACTTCAGGGTAGTGAAATTCAATATTGATGTTAAAAGTGGTGACATGTGGCCGCGTATGGTGTCCCATACTTTTTTTTTTTTTTTTGGAATTTGTGCTCCGCATTTAACCCATCCAAGTGCACATGCACAGCAGTGAGTAGTGAAACACCCGAAGCAGTGGGCAGCCATTTTTGCTGTGGCACCTGGGGAGCAGTTGGGGGTACATTGCCTTGCTCAAGGGTCTCACCTCAGTAGTGGTATTGAAGGTGGAAGAGCGCTATACATTCACCCCCCCTCCACCCACCTACCTAAAATCCTGGCTGGTTCCAAGACTCGAACCTGTGACCTTTGGCTTACAAGTGTGGCTCTCTAACCATTAGGTTAGTTCACCCAAAATTACATTTTCCATCACTCGAGTTGTTACAACCCTATGAGTTTCATTCTGTTGAACATAAAATATATTTTAAAGAATGTAGTTAACCAAAGAGTTTCTGGTCCCCACTGGCTTCCATAGTACACTTAAACAAAACAGTGGAATGTGAAATGATCCATTTACTAGGACTGCACACATTTTGGTTTGAATCAAAATATTGTATTAGAGTAACTTCGTTCCTTGAAAGCTTTCTTAGGAAAAACCCTCTAAACATGCCCTGTACAATAAATCTATTATCTTGGACAAACATGAAGAGCTTTCAGAATTTACATGACACATTCATGCTTTATGTATCAAACCTTAGAACCAGAGAAGATGATTCCCACTCCCATTCAGAGAATGGTAGTTCTCTTCAGTCTCTTAATTTAATCATCACACTCATCCTCACTGTCAACATCTTTTTCCTTTTCGTTTCCCTTTGGAGGAGCTACAGGTGGAAGATCTAGTCGGGCCCATGACATTGGTTCTGCCTTCTTCAACACAACCTCAATTTTGGTAGCCATCATGTTCACCAAACTTCTACTTGCATCAATTACCTAAAGGGAATAGCAAATGGACAAGTCTTAGAATTATTAAATAATTTGATGCTTTTTTTGTATTGTAGTGGTGAAGTTTGTGTTAAAGCAATAAGCCTCAAAAAGCTGTGGTTTACACTGATTTTAGAACAGCTAAGTGGTGTTGTTAGGCATGACGCACAGTGGAAACCCCCCCAGATCTGGAACAATCCATTTCATAATAAAACTGTAATATTAAAATAAATTCTCCTACCCAATTAAATCAGCAGACACAACTTTGGGAAGCATATCTGAAAACATTATTCATATTTCATATTTTTATTTTAACTTTATTATGCTTTTCAGTAATGTTAGTGCCACATATTGTATGCACTTCAGCTTTAATGAAAGAGTTTTAAAGGGGTCATATGATGCGATTTCAAGTTTTCCTTTCTCTTTGGAGTGTTACAAGCTGATTGTGCATAGATAAGATCCCTGAAGATTAAAGCATGTCAACATATTCTGTTACACCAAATACACAAAATAATGATCTTTAAAAAAGCATATGATCCCTTTAAGTACTTTACAAGTCTATACTTACCCCCCACAAACTGATCTGCTGTTCAAATTCTTTCTCTCCTTCAAATATAATGTGGATTTTGAGCTGCAAGAATAAAGTACATATTAAATTACCACTATATAGAATCTTGCAAATAAATGTACAATTATACAGTAAAATATTGAGCACAGGAATTAATGGTTAAAAAAAAAATCACACCTATGAGACTTTCTATGTAATGTCAGCATAAAATCCAACAGAAGTGACCCTGGTGTCTTACCAGAGTGCTGTTCCCCTCCACTGAGCTCAGCTCTGGTACTGAATTTTTGGCATAAATTGAAATGATGACCTGACTTCCTGTTTGATGCCAATCAAACCTGCATGGCACAACCTCCTTTCCCTGTGCACACATAGAAAAATGTCATCCTCCACTTAAAACGGGATTCACCTGTAAATGTATTCAACATTATGGTCTTCAACAAATTATTTGTTCAGGTAGAACTTGGATGTGGGCCTGCAAAAGGCCAGATGCTCAAATTTTTTTTTATTGGACAGGATGTGAAAAAAAAAAAAAATCAAATTAAAGTAATATACTGCTTTGACTTTTAAATCTCATGGTAGACACTTACTGTATCTTTTTTCTTCCACTGATGCTTTCCTTGGGTACAGCCCTCCTGAGACAGAAACGTGTTGAAGTCTGAGGTTTTCCTCTTACAGCAGCTCCAATATTTCATCCTTTAATGAGGAAGGATAAAAAGAGGACTTAATTGCATAGTCCACAGATATATCTGAAATTTCTCCATTTACACTTTTCTAGTAGTAGTATTAAGTTTTGATCAGGCGCTAATTTACCCTTCATGGAAGATAGGTACACCAGCATGATACAAACATGTCTCTTCATCACTGGCTGGTCCGCTGAATGTCTGAAAAATAGAATAATGAGAATCCATTGTTTATAATGGACTAAAGAGATTCAACGTGCCATGGTTTCTAATCGGAAAAGCAGGCAGAGAGAACAGTACCTTATTGCAGCCTCCATTCTTACAGGACGTCCCTATCTTAATTTCATCACTATCCTCCTCTATAATACAAGAAAGAGAATAAAATGCATCAGAGTAATAGACAAACATAGAAAGGTGGGGAAAAGGATGGTTGGGATATTCTTACCCTTTATCTCCTGTGCATTTTCCTCAGTCAATTTAAGCTTTTCTAAAGCCTGTGCAAGCGAAGGAGAGATCTTCTGTTGTAGACTGGAGAAAGGCTCATCTGGACTACAAAGACAATTAAAAATGGCTGTTTTCAGTCATTTATCCTTAAGAGGTTGTAACATCAATGTGAGTTTTGGCTGGGTGAACTGTTAATGAGAAGAACTTGTTCTCTATAATAGTTTTAATGCTGCATTACTTTATCTTCTGAACATCTGAACTAATGAGCCAGAAAATACAAATGGGAAGACCCTGTCCTCTTCAAGTGTGCTTTTACCTTGGTCGTTGAATAGACTCCAGAGGTTTTGGTGCTTGGGTGATGCATTCATTAAACTTTGGCTTCCCATCATTCACGTTCTTGTCCACAGAGGACTTCACTTCTGGTTTAACAGGCTCAGAGGGCTTCTCCTGATTATGAGGGCCTTTCGTGCAACCCTAAGAGATTCATAAATACAGACAACTGTTTTAAGACTCCAGCCACAACTCTGTCTACGAAAACGCTCAGTCTCATCACAGATGAGCACTCACAGCAATACTGAGGAAATCCGAAAAGTCAGTTGTTCGTCTCTTGCAGCAAGACCAACCCTGGGAAGCAATGGAAGACACGATTTAATGGGTTTAACTCTGAGTAACATAACAATGGAACGGTTAAATTTCACATTAATAAGTAAACTGATCTTCTTGCATGTCCTCACCTTCAATGCATCATGAAACACTGGCACTCCAGGGTGGTATGTGCATGCATCTATGGATGAGAAGAGATTGATAGCGTGAAATGTGACGTCAAAAGAATATAGTCACATGTTAGTGTGTAGATCAAGTTTGCAACAACTGCCATCTGTAAACTATATAATTTACGAAATCCGATCTACTGATTAAGCATCATTTAAACGTTAAGGACCACCACTGTAGATGCCTCACTATTACTAAATTAATTTGCTAAATGATATTTACATAAAATTAACATATGGCTCTTGAGAGGCGGTCATGTTTCGTTAATAATACATGTATATCAATAAATGTTATTAAAGACGAGGTTTTGTTTCTGCATTTATCCTGCTACCTGCCATAGCAATCCGGCTATCGTTTTGTTTGTTAAGTCTTACCATCTGAATTCTTGTCGGGATCAAAACGTTGTCCACATCCCTTATTATAACACAGTACAGACATAATGTACGACAGAAATAAAACGTATATTGTACAACGTGGTCAAGAGGGAAGGATCCGAAGACTTGACTAGCTTGCTGCTGCAGCTTCCCGTCGTGAGGTCCCTTCCGGAATCTTTCGTTAATTTCCGTAAATTGTCGTGCAGCGCCTCGGCTCCAATCGTGTATTTTCGGAATGTCTCGGAATTAGTTGAATTGATGGGATCACGGGATGCACCACCTAACGGAGTTGTGAATTTAAAACACAGATCAAGAGCACAGACAAGGCAGTGCATGAAAAAGAGCCCTGTTCTTTTATATTTCACGCCGCCACATAAAATTAGTTAGCCCCCCAAAAAAATCTAATTATCATGAATATGTTATTTTTATGTTGCAACAATCTTAAATGCGTTTTTAACGGCATTGTCAAGAACATCAATATTGTTTTGCGCGCTCTATTTAGCGTAAACACATTAATCTAATTGTCTAATGTTTGTGTGAGATAAGGTTTAGATAATTTTGTTATATCGGACAGCAGCACCGGGTTTCGTTTGCGCATTCAAGGGATAACGTGCACTCGTGAGCGCGCATTAGGAGGTGCGCGCTCCGCTGATTACAGTCAGCTGTGAGTGGCAGAGTCCTGTATGGCACAGAAGTGACGGATGTAGTTGCACAGAGCGGACTCTTGGATGTCTGCAGCGCAGAGATTTCTTTCTCCCTAAACCAGAGGTAAGTGCTCATTCACATATTTTGATGCACTAATTATCGGAGAACAAGTGACTGCTTGGTCTCAGTAACAAATATATTTTACTCCACAGCGTTGAAAGTTTCCTTTCATTACAATCGCATTTTAATGGATACTCGTGCGTTCATTGGAGAGAATCGGTTTTGTTTGACATGATCAAAGTTATTTACTTAAAATGCGATACACAAATATAGCCTAATGCTAAACTATAGGTTATGTGTCATTTAGTCTTTTGTTGCACTTTACTTTCAAGAACATTTAAATATTATTTGTTGTACCTGTATCTCATATA
>NW_015546133.1:1043559-1047573 GCF_001515605.1 Sinocyclocheilus anshuiensis | reverse complement strand
CCTGATTTTTGCTCTTCGTTGCTGTTATCAAACTTGCAGTGAGATCTAACCATCTAACTCGCTTGTCGGTGTTTTGTGAAAGGGAATTCAAGGAGTCCATTGAGAGCAGTGTCAGTGTATTTATTTTTTGACAATTTAATCCAAACGAAGGGCTTCTTAATAAATAACTGCCTTCACATTTATGTGAGCAATAGGATATGTCTTTGTGAGATGAATACTCTAGATTGAAATGGTTTACTGCATATATCTCTCTTTTGCAGGATAACTGGATGATGGCATGGCTATAAACAGCTGCCCTGGGGGGAGTATGAGGATCCATCTCACCAGTTTCTCCTTATTGCTCTTCCACCTGCTTCCTGGGTTGGGGCAACTGCAGGAGCCAGGGTCCTCCTCCTTTCAATTTACCACCTCCATCTACAATGCCACCATTTATGAGAACTCTGCAGCTCGGACATACATTAGGACTGAGGTTAAAATGGGGATTCCTCTATCTAAGTTGGGTCTTTTGGACGTCAAATATTCCATTGAATCTGGAGACGATGAGGGGCTGTTTCAAGCTGAGGAATTTGTGTTGGGGGACTTTTGCTTTCTCCGCATACGGACTAATGGTGGGAGTGCTGTCATCCTGAACCGCAAAGTGCAGAATAATTATACATTAACAGTGAAGGCTACCGGTAAAGGCGGGCTGGAGGCTTACGTGACAGTTAATGTGCAAATTATTGACATGAATGACCTCCGACCTTTGTTCTCTCCGACTTCCTATGCCACTGATATTTCAGAAAGTGCTCCGCTGGGAGCAAGTGTGGCTCAGGTGACCGCCACTGACGCAGACATCGGCTCCAATGGCGAGTTTTACTATTTCTTTGGAGGAGACGTGGAGGAGTTTGCTGTCCACCCAACCAGTGGGGTGGTATCGCTCACAGCCAAGCTAAATGCAGATAAGAACAGCAGATTTGACCTTGAGGTTTTAGCAGTGGATCGTGGAATGAAGGTTTATGGGAACAGTGGTATTAGCAGTACAGCCAAACTAGTGATCAGTGTTGTGCGTATCAATGAGTTCGCTCCAACACTGACTACAGTCACTCGTTACCCTTTAATATCAGACAAAGAGCCAGTTTACGCCATTGTTACTGTAGAAGATTTGGATGAGGGACCCAATGGAGAAATTGAATGGGTTGCCATCATCGCAGGTGACCCACAGGAGCAGTTTGTCTTTGACAGAGCTCCACTTGGAAATGAGTACAAGCTGAAAATGTCTGAACCAGTCAACTGGGACAAATTTCCTTATGGTTGCAATCTCACTTTTCAAGCCAAAGACAGAGGAACACCACCAAGACTCTCCAACACTCAGTCTGTTCAGCTCTTTGTGAAAAAAACACAGTCTGTGCAGGTGAGTTTCGAAAAGAAGATGTACAAAACCTCAATTACTGAGATTGCACCACGAGGGACCATAATAGAGACTGTGAGGATATCTCCAGGTCCACCCGTCGTCAGCTATGCTCTAAGCCTGACCTCAGATTCAATTTATTTTATCATTAATCCATTCACTGGTGTCATCTCAACAGTGCAACAGTTTACCACATTAAACCAGGAGCTCTTTGATTTAGAGGTGATGGAGACAGTAAGTGGCATGACAGCAAAAGTGCAAATCACGGTTGAGGATGCTAATGACAACTGCCCAGTGTTTACCAGCACATCTTACGAAGTCTCTATCAATGAGAGCGTCCCCATTGGCACTAGCATTCTTACTGTATCAGCGGTGGATGATGATAAAGGTGATAATGGGTGCATAACATACAGCATAGCCAGCCTTCAGCCCCTTCCGTTCATCATCAACCAAAATACTGGAGAACTGACGACATCCAAAGAACTTGATTTTGAATCGTCTTTGGAGACATACGTGTTCGCCGTCCGAGCCTCAGACTGGGGATCGCCTTACAGACGAGAAAGTGAAGTCAATGTCACTGTACAAGTGTTGAACATTAATGACAACCAACCCCTTTTTGAGCGTGTGTCATGTAAAGGTACGATAGGACGTGATTTTCCTGTGGGCCAAACGATCATCATAATGTCTGCCATTGATATTGATGAGCTTGGGTTGGTTAAATATAAGATTCTGTCTGGAAATGAGCAAGATATTTTCACTCTTAACCTGGACTCGGGGATGTTGTCATTGAGAAGACCACTATCTGCAACGAGTGTAAATAATGAACAATTCAACTTGAAAATAGCTGTGTCAGATGGCGAGCTGCTCTCCGAACCCACCTTTGTAAATATATCATTGGTCAAAGGGAGAATGCCAGCAAGAAGTTTCAGTTGTCGAGAGACAAAAGTTGCACAGAAGTTAGCTGAGAAACTTCTGAAAAGAGCCACTGCCATTAGCAAATCCAAAGTGGAGGAAGGCTACACAGATCTACTTTCTGTGAACAGACAGACGCCTCAGTTTAAATCCTTTCCATCAGACATTGTAGTTCGTGAGGACATGCCCATGGGAACAAGTGTCCTTCAAGTGAACACAAATGATGGTGAAACAGGCTTTAATGGTCGCATTCTGCATGCCATATCAGATGGGAACGTTGACAGCTGCTTCAATATTGACATGGAAAGTGGCCTAATATACATCTATCAGCCACTGGACCGTGAACGATCAGATCGGTACCTCCTTAACATAACTATATATGACTTGGGCCTTCCACAGAGATCCAGCTGGAGATTGCTGACAGTTAACATTGATGATATGAATGATAACAGCCCAAAATTCTCCCTCGAGAGCTATACTGCCATTATACCAGAGAATGCAGCTATCGGCACGGAAGTGATCCAGGTCACAGCCTCAGATGAAGATCTCGGTCAGAATGGTGAAGTCTCATACACCTTGTTAACAAGCACCCATTTGTTTGCAATTAACCGCGAGACTGGCTCTATTTATGTATCTAGTCATTTGGACAGGGAGTCCATCTCGGATTTCACCCTCAAAATTCAGGCCAGGGATAAGGCAGAAAGAGGGAATCAGATGTTCTCAGAGACAACACTGAGAGTCTACCTTGAGGATGTAAATGACTGTGCCCCTATGTTTATTCCCAGGAGTTACAGTTGCCGTGTGTTGGAGGACCTTCCTATAGGTGCAGTTATAGCTTGGCTGCAAACGCAAGACCCTGACCTTGGATCTGGGGGATGGGTGAGGTACTCCCTGCCCAATGATTTCAATGGAACATTTAAGATCCATGCTGAAAGTGGTACCATTAAGGTTGCCAAAGACCTGGACTATGAGAAGCAACAATTTTACAATCTCTCGGTGGTTGCAGAGGACTTGGGTTTTCCAGTTAAGCTTCGCTCTGAGTCTTATCTTGAAGTGGAAGTCATTGATGTCAATGAGAACCTCAGTGAACCGTATTTCTCAGAAATCGCAGTGAGGGGCACTGTGAAGGAAAATTCTCGGCATGGAACAAGTGTCCTGCAGGTGACTGCTCAAGATGATGACAAAGGCAGAGATGGAGTGATCAGATACTCTATCAATGCTAGAAGTGGTCTTGGAAGGTTCTCAATTGATGAAGAAACAGGTATCTATAGTTTAATTCTTTATGTGCCTTTTGGTTGTGCTATTCTTTGTCTTTTTTAAAAACTAACCAGTCCTGAGTCGATGCTCGCACAATAAAACAAAACCTGTGAAAATGGTTGTGAATTTATGCCCTAACATTTTACTGCAGTGTGCTGACTGAATGGTATTAAAAGGTCACAGTGACGTTATTTCTCTTGGCAATGAATTTGTGCTCTGAGTCTACAATTGCCTGTGAAATTGCCGCCACTGGAAAAGACCACTGACCTAGAAAGGTAGGACTTGACCTCTGTGTGGTTTGAAACAGTGTTCTTCTGTGATTTTCACAGTCTGTGATTTTCAAAATCTGTGAGATCTGGCATTTGCTGTGAGATCTGATATTTGTGTTTAAATCTTTTTATTAAGGTATTCAATGAAACAATCCAATAGTTATTGTTACCATGATTTCAGTTATATAT
>NW_015546133.1:997658-1040202 GCF_001515605.1 Sinocyclocheilus anshuiensis | reverse complement strand
AGGGATAAGGCAGAAAGAGGGAATCAGATGTTCTCAGAGACAACACTGAGAGTCTACCTTGAGGATGTAAATGACTGTGCCCCTATGTTTATTCCCAGGAGTTACAGTTGCCGTGTGTTGGAGGACCTTCCTATAGGTGCAGTTATAGCTTGGCTGCAAACGCAAGACCCTGACCTTGGATCTGGGGGATGGGTGAGGTACTCCCTGCCCAATGATTTCAATGGAACATTTAAGATCCATGCTGAAAGTGGTACCATTAAGGTTGCCAAAGACCTGGACTATGAGAAGCAACAATTTTACAATCTCTCGGTGGTTGCAGAGGACTTGGGTTTTCCAGTTAAGCTTCGCTCTGAGTCTTATCTTGAAGTGGAAGTCATTGACGTCAATGAGAACCTCAACGAGCCGTATTTCTCAGAATTCGCAGTGAGGGGCACTGTGAAGGAAAACTCTCGGCATGGAACAAGTGTCCTCCAGGTGACTGCTCAAGATGATGACAAGGGCAGAGATGGAGTGATCAGATACTCTATCAAAGCTAGAAGTGGTCTTGGAAGGTTCTCCATTGATGAAGAAACAGGTATATATTGTTTGATTCTTTATGTGTCTTTTGGTTGTGCTGTCTGCTATTCTTTGTCTTTTTTGAAGACTAACCAGTCCCGAGTTGATGCTTGCACAATAAAACAAAACCTGTGAAAATGGTTGTGAATTTATGCCCTAACATTTTACTGCAGTGTGCTGACTGAATGGTATTAAAAGGTCACAGTGACGTTATTTCTCTTGGCAATGAATTTGTGCTCTGAGTCTACAATTGCCTGTGAAATTGCCGCCACTGGAAAAGACCACTGACCTAGAAAGGTAGGACTTGACCTCTGTGTGGTTTGAAACAGTGTTCTTCTGTGATTTTCACAGTCTGTGATTTTCAAAATCTGTGAGATCTGGCATTTGCTGTGAGATCTGATATGTATATACATATGTATATATATATGTATATATATACGTATATATATATATACACGTATATATATATATATATACACACATATATATATACACATATATATATATATATATATACATACAAACCTAAATAACACATTTATGGTACAAAACAAAACAACCCCTTACCTCCCTCCCCACCCTAGGTACTTCAATCATACCACACTAATGGTGCGGTCAACACCGCATGATTACTCAGCCTGCATTTTCAAGATATAGGAGAAGAGGAGACCAAATCTTATCAAATTTATCCAATTTTTTTACCAACAGGAATCTAATTTTTTCCAAATGTACTACCTTAATCATCTCTTCCAACCAAAGTTTAGCTGATGGGGCTTCTGTCATTTTCCAAAACCTTAGGATAAGTTTCTTTGCCACAATAAGTCCATAGGACAGCAACTGTTGTTCAGATATTTTTAAGTGACATAATTTTAACAGAAATTCCAAATATCACAAGAAGTGGGTCGGCTCTAATACACTGTGTAAAATATCTGACAGAGTTTTAAATACTTAAACCCAGAATGAGATTAATTTAGAACAAAGAACATAACTATGCAAGGGAGTGGCTACATCAGTCTGGCATTTGTCACAATATGGGGAGACATCTGGAAAAAGTCTATGTAATTTTGTTTTAGTATAATGGAGTCGATGGATAATCTTAAATTGAATAAGGCAATGCCTAGAGTTGACAGAGCATTTATGAATATTCTCTAGTGCATCAGCCCAGGATTCTGAACATATCTCCTCCCCCAATTCTTGCTCCCACTGCAATTTTAAACTCTCTGTAGAAGGTATGAGATCTGATATTTGGAATATTGAAGAAGAAAAAATGCTTAGTTGCTTATTTACGACGTCTTGTGTGGTGCCAGCTTCACTATTAATTACAACTAATGACCATTGATTAGAGAACTACAACAGGCAGTAGGATGTAACTGTGGTCCTCCATTCACATGTCAGCTAATTAGGCTGAGCCTGTTAAACAGGCCCCTGTTTAAAGTTAGCAAGTGGTGCACGCTTGTGCCAGAACCTCAAATGAGCATGGATTTTCCACAGAGAATTGAATGCCCTACCAGCAGCAACAGACAAGTTGTAGGGGAAGCGGAGACATGAGAACAAGTGTTATCTTTCATCTTCAAAGTAAAACCTCTGGGACAAGTAAGGACAGTGGCATTGGCTCAGCATGCCCACTATATATCCGCCTACTGAGATCCATTTAGCTGCCATGTTGCATGGTGTGTTATGAGTCTTTGTCGTTGTCACTGGACTTTTGAGATGATTGAAAGTGGGCAGTTCATGCAATAGACTTACAAACAAGCAGAAATCAAAGCCTCTTGATCTCGGTCCCCAGCTGAGACGTGTTGGGTTGAAGTTGTGTGTATGTAAAGTGATTCCTATATACAAAGTCTCATTGCTCAGATGCAAGAGTGAACTAAAAAAGCTGGTGGAATTTATGAAGTCCTTATCGGCGGAGCGCTCTGCTGCTTTGAGCAGGCATTGGTATTCCTGGCCACACTTTGGGAAATAAATCAGAGTGCACTCTCACTCAGACGCCTGTCGAGAAACAAGTTCAGCACTAATTTGCCTCTGAGATTTGGCCTCTTTTTCTTCAGAGTCAGGTTAAGTCCTTTATGTCAAAATCTCTGACACCTATGCAAAGGGCTGCTTGTGCTGCACATCCCCACACACTGCACAAGACTGATGTTTTCTGTTTTGCTTTTTGAAAGATAACATATTTTTGGAGCATATGGGAGTCGAGGATCTTTACCACAAGCCCACTTCCTCTTACAGACTTCTTGAACTTTGATTGTAATTCAGGGGAGATATCAAGGGTTTTCCTATTGATGCCTGCATGGCATACAGAGGAAACTTCTCTCAGACCGTAACAAAGATTTGGAGTAGAATGAAAGAGACCGGGAAAAGATTTATGCAGAAAGAGAAAAATGCCTTTTCAGCATGTTTAGGCGCAATGCTTGTGAGCTCCTCCAATTCAAGACGCCTGGCATAAAAAGAATTGCCCTTGATCTTGTTTGTAGACACGAAGGATGAGTTGATGGCTTAGTTCTGCTTGATTATGTTCTAAATTCAGGACAAACTATGAATATTTGATAGTTTACATATTAAAATATGAACTACAATTTTTCTCAGGGAATTTGAAATTAAAATGGTGACACCATATGTTATGAATATTATGAAACTGCATTATGGCTAACGCAAGCAAAACATCAGCTATTAAACTAAATAGCATGCACGTCAATGTGACTTGCATTTGAAATGGTTATTTTCTGTAATTTGCAAGTTCTTAGAAGATAATTGGGGCCTCTTTGTGATATTGCTAACCACAAAACACATAATCATCCTTTTAAGTCTGTTGCAGTTGAAGGACATGACACCAATTTTTCTGCTTTCTAGCTCCATAAGCAGTCCTTGATGTTTATAATACACACCTGTTGGTTGACTTTCATGAATAATGATAAATGCTAAAAGCAATGGCTTGTAAAGCTAAAGACGCAGATGGATTTAGTGCTGCTTTCAATGACATGATCAGTGGTTTGAGATTCACAATCAGCTGAAAGCCAATTGCAGCGTGTCAAATCATTTGCATTGCTCTAGTCCCTTTTGCAACAGCAAATTAGTTTCTTTTGTTCAAATGCTTTACAAAATCAGGCACTTAGTGTAAATCTGATTCTCTTTAATTTGAGCTGGGACAGGCCTTGTGTTTTGTAGAATTTCTGAGCCTCAGCATAACCTGTGGGACTCCATCAAAATAACCTCAGCTTCAAAGCTAGAATCTTTGAATCAAAACTGTGGAAAACATGTCTGGGTCTGTAGAGTCCTGTTCCAGACAGCATTGAAACCGTGTGTCACTTTTTTATGCCATCTGTCATATTTCTGGCACGACTGATGTGGTTTCTCAGTGTATGAATGTATAGAAGTTGAGTGCTGTATTCTAAATGTGATCATTAATTGCTTGTGTGACCTATAAATTTATAGCAGTTTGGCTCAGCGTTTTGTTTTTTTATATGATGAAAGTGTGTAATGTGATATGACGACATCAATGAACTTTTTGTTTCCGCACTGAGGTTATATAGCTATCTCATGTATGGGTTTAAAAAGCGAACTTCATACATTTTTAACATCTTTGCAAATTTCAAAGGTTGTTTACTCCGGGATATGCTATTTTCCCTATATTCCCTGAGTTGCAAGACGTGGATGTAATAAGAGCACTTTTAGCTGGATTTCAGACTGAATTGCACCCCAATTTACTTCTATTGCAGTTAAAAAAAAAATCATGTTTAAAAGCAGAAGAAATGACTCATTAGTGAACCTTCTCTCCATACATCAAATTCACTTTAACTGGAACTATCTAGATTAATTGGTACGCTTTTCATTTAACCCTCATTTTCTGTTTGGGTCTGAAAGACTCCTATTTTTAGCTCAAAATGCTTATCATTTAAGTGCCAGGTTCATACGTGTTGACTTTTGCTAATCTTATGAGCACTGATCATAAAGAAACCTTTCAGCTTGATAACCTGCTTCAAATGGACCAATCTTATTTAGTGCCTATCTGAAAGTCTTTGTCTTAACGTTATTTATGTCCTAAATTAAAGGTTTAATCATTTATTTCTGTTGGGTTTTGATTAGTCAAAGTAAGACTGAAGAGTTAATAAGAAGTTAATTTCATTTCAATTTATTATTTTTACATGTACATGTTTAGGATCCCTGGGACTTCAGACATGCAGTAATACTGGGTTAGAATTTAGAGTTGCAAATTCACATACTGCTCTTAATATTTCTCATATACATCTCATATATATTGTATGATATTGTATAATGCATGTTATATAATTTGAGGTTTTCACACAAAAATCCAAAATCAGGGACATTTTCACACAAAAGTCATAATTTGTTTGCACTAAAATGAATTCACCTTTTTTTTTAAGTTTTAATTAATATTTTTTAATTTTTGTATTGTTTTTTTTTATAATCCATTAGTGTTGATGTAATAACTTTTCTAAAAATCAGTTTTCTTTTGTAATTTAGTATAAATAAAGTAAAAATGAGATTGTATTGACACATGAGCGGCTGGCAAATGAGAGGTCCGCAACACGATCATGTAAAACACAATAAAACTGTTTATTGCATTTTTAACTGGTTTGATAATAGAGTGCTGCAGGGGTGACATTTTTGTAGGCCGAAACCCAGAAATCAGTAAACATTTTAGCACTTCCAATTCCTTTGTCCTGAAGTCCTGATAGGATTTTTGAATGGGTTTATGCTTAAATGCCTGAAATAAGGTCTCTCACAAGCTCAAGATATTTTCACATTCTATTCTATGACTTAAAATACATTAGTAATACCCCTTGTGAGTTTTTATTGCACACTGACATAGTTTGGGCATATTTTATGCTAATTACTAGCTGTGGGCAAGCGCTCACTCATTATAATCTAGATTCAATGTTAGAATGTGGGTAAGTATATCTGCGCATACACCTGTTGTGAATCCGTCTGAAATTTTGCATAAGAACATACACAAAATATTATACACAAAATTATTAGTGAATGAGGCCAAAGTACATTTTAAGACAATGTTTGTTTGCTTCAACTATCTGTTTTGTGGTTTCACTCTCTGTTTAACAGGTTGATTAAAAAGTAAAATAAGGGGAACTGGTTTGGTTTTTCTTTGAAGGTGTGTATTGTGAATATAACAGATTTCCTCCAGGCAAAATGACCCGTCACACTGTATTAGTTCTCTGAGCAACCATTCAGTCAGCTTCAGATGTCCCTGTTTAGTTTTCACCCATATCCTTTGTGTCTTTGTCCCCTCGGGTGTCCTACTTCTCAGTGTTTTTAAGGTTTTAGTAAATATCGGACCTGCATGCTGTGTGAGTACTCCTTTTTTTTCCCCCCAGCTTATGCTGGCTGTGAGAGGCGGAATCCCCTCGGCTGAATCACTTCACGGCCGGGTGGTTTTGTTCTGTGCCATGGTTGACCGATCAACTTATCGCATTGCATTGCACGGCCACAAAATGGGTCATTCTGTCAGTGACGCCCCTTCCTATCAGTGATCGTATTTACATGTGCCCGTGATGCAGTGTCGAAGTGCCCCTGATCACAGAATGGCAGAGCCAGCACTTTGGTCAGGAATGATTAGATGTGCTGTGCTGAAGACCTGAAGGTCATACAGTCTCCGAGTGGAGCTGTTGTACCCCGCGGTGGGATTCCCAGCCCATCTAAAGTTAGTGGTATGTCTAAGATGTCAGTTCGGATTGGACACCACCAGCTAAAAATCTGTCCGCTCAGCAAACATGTCCCCTGCAAAGTGTAACTGTATTACACCTAAAGTGTAAACAGACTGTTTGACACAATGTTATATAGAGTAGACCGGGGCTTAGTTGTCACACTTTTCACTTCAGTAAATTTCTGTTTCATGTTGTCACATTTCTCATTCATTGCATTACCACAGTATTTTTTTTTTCCCTATGAAAAACAAAAAACATGAAATGCTACATTTTACATTGTATAACTAGGGCTTCAAATTATTTAAAATTTTAATGAAATTAATTACAACTAAATTAGGCTAAGGAATCACAGAGAAATGCATATATCAATATTTGCTAAAAATATATGAGGATTTAATTTGTTAGGATAATTTAAAAATAAAAGACAGAGGCATTAATTATAGACTTAATCATCAGGTTAATGTTGCTCTTTAAGCATGCTTTACTTTGTCAGACAGGTTCTATTTAAGTGATTTCTTGATTCAACAGGTCTGGCAGTAATCAGGCCTGCGTGTTGCTAATGAAATTTAACTCAGCTTTCTAAAATGATGTGGTTAATCACAGTTCTTTCATGATTTAAGAGGAGGGGCAATTAATTTTTCACGTAGGGCCAGGTAGGTTTGGACAGCTTTTTTCGCTTAATAAATGAAATTATCATTTAAAAACTGCATTTTGTATTTACTTGCATTATCTTTGCGTAATATTAAAATTGGTTTGATTATCTGAATCTTTTACGTGTGACAAATATGCAAAAAATAAACAAAACAGGAATATATTAGAATTAATCATTAAATAAGCATATTTAATTGGCAGCCCTATATATTATAATGTATACATTTATGTAATTTACATTTTTAATATACACAAAATAAGCAAATCTTGTGACAACTAGCCCCTTTGACCCCTATAACAATGATTTCTGTGTAGCTGACTTCCACACTGAATCATTTATTGCAGATGATTTTATTCACAATTGAGTTGTGGGCAATAGACTGTAGAAGAGAATGAAACGCTTCAAAAAAACAAAACAAAAAAATTTTCTCTGAATTGCTTTAGGTTGGTCTCAGGTATCGTTGACAGTTGAGTAAATTTCCCCAGAGAAAATCTGAAGAGAAATTACACCTTTAGGCAGACCACACCAGCTCTGGTCTTGAAACACTCTGCTGAACTGACTCTGGGTTCTGGGAGTGTGTGTCTAAAAACATATTCATCTTTCAGCTTGACGGTAATCTCCTCAAAATGTTAGGCATATTACAGTTTAATAAAGTTTGACACCAACGTTTGACTCATGGTAGGGTTGAACGCTTTTGATGTGTAGTTGAATCACAAACCAAGTTATAGATAACTTGAAAAATAAGTTAATGTTCCTAGCTCACTCAGGCCAGAGTGCTGATAGCGATGGATGTGTCATAAAAAATGTCATAAAAGCTCACAAACTTTGTGAAATACTTCTTGTTGAATTCATCAAACAGGTGATCGATATTAAATATGTTTTTTCCCTGTTCTTACAGGAATGATTTACACCACTGGCAGCCTGGACTGCGAGACTCAGGATTCCTACTGGCTAACGGTATATGCAATGGACCGTGACGTGGTGCCTCTCTCTGCCTCTATTGAGGTGTTTATCCAGGTGGAGGATGTGAATGATAATGCACCTTTGACCTCTGAACCCATCTACCATCCATACGTCTTGGAGAACTCTCCCAAAGGTGTGTCTGTGGTCCGTATCCAAGCCCAGGACCTGGACATTACTGCCTCAGATAGCCGTCTCATGTATCGAATCACTGCTGGGAATCCTCAGAACTTCTATTCCATTGATTCCAACACAGGTAATAAAAACTGTTTGAGTTTTTGTTTTTCTCTATGAAGAAACAAGAAAACCCATAGAATCTTATGTTATATAATATCCCATATTTTTCATTTAATATATAATATTTTTCATAGTTAATTACAGCTTAATTGGGCAAATCATTTAGTTGCATATATCAATATTTGCTAGAAATTATAAGGATTTAAATTATGAAGATAATTTAAAGATGAAAGACAAAACTTTTAACTATAGACATTTATTAAGTAAATGTCTGATGAATTTATTACAGTTATTACTTTGAAGTAATCACTAAATCAACATAATATATTTGCTTAGGAATTAATAAGTGATCTGTATAAGATTATACTAACAATTGTATGCAATTTACATTTTATGCAACTTACATTTTTAATATACAAATAAAAATAAGTAATATATATACATATATATACTCTATGAACTTGTTATTAAAATGTTGACATTTACATTTTTAAATATAAAAATGCAAATTTAGTAATATATGTGATTATACTGCATGCTTACATTTGTAAATTACATTTTTAATATAAAAACAAACATTGTCATGTAAATGAGATTATACTGCACTAACTTGTCATTTACATTTTGAATACAAACGTACAAACGTAGTAATATACGTGAAATTATACTGCATGAATTTGTAATTTACTGTTCATGTTAAATATAAAAATACACATTTAGTAATATATATGAGATTATACTGCACAAACTTGTAATTTACATTTTTAATATGCAAATAAAAATTAGTAATATATATGAGATTATACCGCATGAATTTGTGTCATTAACATTTTGACATTTACATTTTTAATATAAAAATGCAAATTTAGTAATATACATACAATACATATATTTGTAATTTACATTTTTTTATATAAAAATAAAAATGTAGTATATGTGTGTGTGTGTGTATGTGTATATATATATATGATATTGTGTTGCATGAATTTGGCATTTACATTTTTAATTTAAAAAACATTTGTAATATATTAAATTATACTCCATAGTGTACATTTATTTACATTTTTAACCTACAAAAATTAAGCAAATCTACAGGAAATAAATAATAAGAAATAATTTAGTTTCCCTTTGAATTTGTGAGCAAATAATTCTTGATCATATTTTCCTTTGAAATTTCAGTGCACTCTCCCCGAGTCCAACCTCCTATCTATCGCGTTCACAAACGCTTTCACAAGTACTACTAAACAAACTGAGCAGCACAGACTGTAATCTGCTCTGAGTCGGGACATTCTAGTGTGAAGTGTTAACACACATGCAGAGTTCTGATCCCATGGTATGCTGGGTGCATGCTGCGCTGCTGATTATGGTGACTGCGATTTCACTAAGTACAACATGTTACTGGATCAACATCCTTGTTGATCCTGGAACAACATTCCAATTAACCAATCAGAATTGAGATAACTTTTCAGGAAATATCTGTTTTAGGCTTACGATCAGAGTTAGGTGCTTCTACACCCTTGTCAATCACCTATAATTTCACACTGATTTTAGGAATAAATTATGGGTAGGGTTAGGTTTAGGGGTAGGGATTGGGTTTAGTCTATATTTTTTTGACAGTAATGTTGATCCAGGATCAACAAAAGATGATTGATCCAGGAACATGTCTTACTTGGCAAAATCACGGCGACCTCTGATTACACTGAGGTGCTGCTTTCCTTGTCATTTGAGAAATGAGTCATGGGAGCTTATGTATGCAGCTGTAGTCAGTGAATTAATTAAACAAGGTTTGGTTGCCAGCAGGAAAGCTTTTCATTCTACTATCAGCAAATCCCTCCAAGGTAGCATGTGGCACCACATATTTACACTGGAATACAGAGGTTTAAGCTCAATAAATCGAACTCAATATATGAAAAATTTAACGGGGTCTGAATACTTTCCGTACCCACTGTATAATGAGATGTGACCGAGTGTGTGCACTGTGCATGCACTGATATGTAGCAGAGAGGTAATACTGTATTTCACTCATATGAAAGCCTTTGAACTGGTATGAGTGTTCAAGGATGAAATACATGAAAAACTAAATGCGGAAGGAAATGAAATTATGGTCGAATCAACCCAAAAGTATCAAACCTTGAACGTTTTATAGTTTGACCCTGGACTGCAGTCATAGATTCTACTTTAGCTTCAGCCACTGCTGGGAAAAAGCTGTTGTAATTGCTCCCCACTTATCTAGCTCTCTTTTTGTGATTGTCTGTTGAACTCAGCCTATGTGTTCAGATAAATTGCATTGTGAGCTCTTTTATAAAAACAAATGTGCTGTGACTAAGCCAGCAAGCAATTACTGCACCCTGAAAATAAAGAGTGCATGTTTGATTATTAGTTTAGAGCGGTTGCCTCTAACAGAGTCATATCTCAGAGTCATACGAATTATTTTCATTACAAATGACCTCCCAACAATATCTTTATACTGTACTTAAATGGATGGCTTATGAGTGAAAATCCTTTTCCTACACTTTCCTCTTTGTGCTTCAGTCCCTCATCAGCTCTGAGTTCATAAATCCTTTAATTTCTCTAATTGAGTCTCTCTGGATGACACACATTAGGGAATACTGTGGATTCCAGCAGTGCAATTCAACCTGTGCCATCAGGAGTTCTTTTGTTGCCATGGTTATATTTCACAGAGAATCACTGGCTCAAAAAGCACATACAATAGGTTTATGTTAGGTAAATAATGGGAACTTGTGCTAAAATGGTCGCGGTGTTCTCCAAAATGATGAAATTTGCAATACATTTGTACACGGTGTATATATTATTTTAAAAACAGATTATCAGGAAATCACTTTATATCACTTTATCACTTTGTTCTGTGGAACACAGAAGGAAAAACGCACTATCAAGCTTAAAAAAGGATGCAAAAATACCAAAAAAAGTATGATAAAAGTCATCCATATTACTGATGTACACTATAGTCCAAGCTCTGGATGGAAATAAGTTATACATTCTTCAAAATATTATTTTCATGATCGATGGAAGAGGGAAAGCCATATGGGCTTTGAAAGAGATTAGGATGGGTAAATATTTTTTTTATATATTTCTTTTAGAGATTTTCAAGCCCTCTTCTCTTCAGTTTGTCAATATGTCCACAGCAGGAATTGTTGTCAAACCCATTGACCTACTTAAAATTATTTAACTTCAGATTCCAGCATCCAGATGTCTTGTGCCTTAAGGAAGCATTCATATTCAGGAATGTCTTCCTGTTCTCAATATCTGCTGTTCTGTCTGCACTGAAGTGTTTTTAAAACCACCAGGGGTTTAAAAAACAACCCTATGCATTCTCCACATGCCATCTGTGGGTTTACGCCAAAGGCCCTTGTGTCGTGAGCTGCTCTTTTTCTGCAATAAACAAACGGTGTTGTGTAAATTTATGCACCCTTGCTGACATGTTATTAATCATTGTCTAGTGGAGCGGCTTTCCATGATTGTTGCAGCTCTTTCATTGCACAATTGTCATGGAATTTTGGAGCTTATTCAATTTTATAATAAAAAAAAAAAATGTTTTTCAGGACTCATCACCACCACGTCAAGGAAACTGGACAGAGAGCAACAAGCAGAGCACTTCCTAGAGGTACTGGATACTTCTTTACCTGTCAGACAGTACCTTAAAGGAGTAATTCAAGCAAGAAAAAAAAACTGCCATTAATGATGCTTTCCATTTGAAGTTCAGTTTGGGATATTCCATCTTGATATCGCCATTTTAATATATTTTAACATTTAATTTATTCCTGTGATGACAAAGCTGATTAGCGTTCAGTGTTCAGTGTTACAGGATCCTTCAGAAATCATTGTAAAAAGCTGATTTGGTGCTTAAGAATTATCAATGCTAAAAATAGTTGTGCTGATTAGTATACTGTATTTGCATTTTGCTTTCAAGCTTAAAAAAAACACACACAAAAAAAAACACAAAAGACTTGAAGCTTGACAGCCATGAACATTCACTGTATGGTAAAGAGGGGCATGTCCATTCTTTAAAATGCCTCATTTTTATTAAACTGAAAAAAATAAGAACATACAGGTTTGGAATGACATGAATGCATGTAAATAATAATAGTTTTTATTTTGGGGTGAACTATCCCTTTAAGTGCAAATGCATTGATTCATAGATTCTAAAGGGCAGTTTTATTAGTTCATAAATTAAGTCATGTAATTCCACAAATAGTCATAATGAAACTATGATGTAACTACAGAGCAGGCTAAAATGATTACCCATCAACAGCCTCAAGAATTTTATTGATTATCATACAGGATACACACTGACTTATTTATTGATCTGTTATAGGAACACATTTGTCTGTCCAACAAAATAGAGAGATGCTACCAGTAACCTATTGAATTAATTGGAAATAAGGAGAATCAGTTGTAATATCGAGTGAGGAATGGATTTACACATGCAGGATGTAAAGGCAACAGTGTTTCCATGTGCTTTTTTATTTCTAATGTCTTATAATAAGTTGCAGTACAGCAAATGACTTGTCTACATTTGCATTATGAGTGACAGAGAAGATAAAGCCAGCGCATACTGACCAAGGACTCTTATTTATCACCAAAACACGTGCAGATGTGCAAATGTTCATACAGTCTGGTGAGCAGCTCTTAAATTACTGATCAGTCAATAAGGGCAGTACAGTAGCACTGATCAATGGGATGGGTGTGGCTCCCCGTGATCCCTGCTCTACATGGACCGAGTGGAATGAGGGCCATTGATTTTTGTGTTCACTAAATGATGATTCACTCTGCCGCAGGCTTCAAGTTTCAAAGTTCATATCTTACATCTAGAGCCTCAAGGTGCCTGCTTTGACAACGGCCCAGGCATCAGTGTCTCCAGCGTAGAGGAGCTTAGTTCGTAGAGGCTTTCATGATCTACTGCTTGTGAGTTTTGCAGTGGTGTAAAATGCCCCTGGCCCCTGTTTTGTGGCCACTGTCTGATCAAGTTCTGTGAATCTCCAGTGGAGCTCCATGTGAAAGAGTGAGACCAGTTCTTTTCCAAAGAATATGTCTGTTGATGTATTTTTCTATTCATTTATTTTAAAATAGAGGTTGTATAGGGACAGTTTTATTTATAGACATTTTAGTGTTTTTTTATTTTATTTATCTGAATAACAGAGAGAGAGAGAGATGTAGAGTTGCTGTGAAGGTGTTAAGGTGTTTGAATGGTTTTTGGATCATTGCTGTTGTGTTTCTAAAGTGTTCTAGGTAGTTGCTAAATAGTTAATTACTGGCCCAAGTCAAAAGAGGCCACCCTCAATGCCCTAGATATGGCTGGAGCTGCTCCTTTAAAGGGGTCATATGATGCTGCTAAAAAGAACATTATTTTGTGTATTTGGTGTAATGAAATGTGTTTATGCGGTTTAAAGTTCAAAAAACACATTATTTTCCACATACTGTACATTATTGTTTCTCCTCTATGCCCCGCCTTTTTGAAACGCGTCGATTTTTACAAAGCTCATCGTTCTGAAAAAGCGAGGTGTGCTGTGATTGGCCAGCTATCCATTGCGTTGTGATTGGCCGAATACCTCAAGCGGTATTCGCCCGAAATGTTACGCCCCTCACCATACTGTTGATACCGTCTCCCAGCCGGAGCGACTTTAGTGCAGCATTTGATACTGTTGATCATGCCATTCTATTGTCACGTCTTGAACATTATGTGGGCATCCGTGGAAGTGCCCTCAGTTGGTTTAAATCTTTTCTTACTGACAGGACCTTTTCAGTTGGCATTGGAGGCTCTGTCTCATCCATAGCTCCTCTTACCTGTGGTGTTCCTCAAGGATCCATTTTGTCCCCAACTCTGTTTTCATTATATATGTTACCTCTAGGTTCTATTCTTAGAAGGCATGGAGTATCTTTTCACTTGTATGCAGATGACACTCAAATGTATCTGCCTTTTAAGCACACTGACAAGAAAGGCTTAGAAACCTTGCTTGCCTGTCTAAATGACATAAGATCCTGGATGTCCTCAAATTTTCTACACCTTAATGCGAGTAAAACTGAAGAAATTGTGTTTGGGCCCTCTGTGCGGAAAGGTTTCTGTCCCCCAAAGATCTTGAAAGAGTCACACATGCTTTCGTTTTTATCTCGATTGGACTACTGTAATTCTTTATATGCTGGAATGTCCCAGTCCTCTATTACAAGGCTTCAAATGGTGCAAAACGCTGCAGCCAGATTTCTAACGGGAGTCCGCAAACGCCAACATATTACTCCTATTTTAATGGCTCTAAATTGGTTGCCGGTTCGTCATAGAGTCGATTTTAAAATATTGATGTTTGTCTTTAAATCCCTTAATGGTCTTGCACCCTCGTACCTGTCTGAACTTTTAAATCTGAACACATCAGTCAGGTGTCTGCGGTCCGCAAACAATTGCTCTCTAGCTCAGCCTCGAACACGACTGAAGTCAAGAGGGGTTCGTGCATTTGCCGTTGTTGGACCTAGGCTCTGGAACAGTCTTCCTCTTTATCTGAGATCCCTGTCCTCTGTACATGAGTTTAAATCGAAGTTAAAGTCTCATCTCCTGGCCCGAGCTTTTTAGCAATTCTTAATTATGTTCTATTTAATTTTATGTCTTATTGCTTTCTTTCTTTATCTGTATCTTAGTTTTATATTCTGTAAAGCACTGTGGTCAACTCCTGTTGTGTTTATTTGTGGTATATAAATAAATGAAATGAAATGTATGTGGGGGCGTGTTAGAACAAGCCATTTTAGGAGTGCGTGGTTAACTCTTAACTTTTATAAGAGTCCATCAGAGGGTCAGAGTTCAGTGGTGAGTGGGGCAAAAGAGGGGGGGGGGCAAGGTCGGGAGGGAGTTCAGCTTCCTGACAAGCCTGATGGATGAAGCTGTCCTTCAGTCTGCTGGTCCTGGCCTGGAGACTCCGCAGTCTCCTCCCTGATGGCAGCAGACTGAAGAAGCTGTGTGTCGGGTGGGTGGGATCACCTGCAATGCAGAGGGCTTTGCGGGTGAGACGGGTGTTGTAAATGTCCTGGAGGGAGGGGAGAGAGGCACCAACGATCTTCTCAGCTGCTCTCACTATGCGCTGAAGTGTCTTGCGGCAGGACGCGTTGCAGGCGCCATACCACACAGTGATGCAGCTCGTCAGAATGCTCACGATGGTGCCTTTGTAGAAGGTGCACATGATGGGGGCCGGGGCTCTGGCTCTTCTGCAGATCTCACGTACAGAATATCTCTTTGGATTTGAGACTTTAGTGTTTGCAACTTTATAGATCTTCTTTATGCACCAAGAGCTTGTAACACTCCAAAGAGAAAGGAAAAATTGAAATCGCATCATATGACCCCTTTAATGTAAATCTGGGATTTTTGTTTTTTTGCCTGTTATAATGTCTGCTTGTCAAAAATCTGGTTGATTGCTTAACTTGAGGTTTCATTTATATTAGTACAAACGGGATGAGGATGAGTTACAGGATAGGATATTCAAGAACAGAAGTAAATTATAATCTTAAATCTGTAGTATGTTATGGCAAAGCATTTTGTTGCACAAAGATTGTAGTAAAATGAAAAGGTATTTGAGCAGATGTTGTAAAGAATAAGTAGAGGGAAAAATTTACATATGCAAATCATATAATAGTTCAAAGGTTTGGGGTCGGAAAGATTTTTTAAATGTTTTTGAAATAAGTCTCTCATGCTTTCCAAGGCTGCATTTATTTGATCAAACAATATAGTAAAACAGTAGTATTGCGAAATATTATTAAATTATTAATTATATCAATTTCTATTTTAATGTATTTTAAACTGTAATACATTCCTGTGAGGGCAAAGCTGAATATTCAGCATCATTACTCCAGTCTTCAGTGTCACATGATTCTTCAGAAATCATTCTAATATGTTGATTTGCTGATCAAGAAACATTTCTTCTTATTAAAAATGTTGAAAACAGCTGTGCTGCTTCATATTTTTGTGGAAACCATAATGTGTTTGAATGAAAAATTAATAAATAGAACAGCATATATTTGAAAAAAATCTTTTGTAACATTATTCATTAGATCGATTTAAATCATCCTTGTATTCATCCTAATATTTATTTCTTTCAAATAAAAGCCCCAAACGTTTGAAGGGTAGTCTATAAAATTAATGAAGACATGAGTAAAAAGATATGTACATGGGTGTATGAATGAACGTATGGAGAGAGAAGGAAACATACGTGTAGAGTAAAAACTCTATTTGCAGCTTCCTTGGCCTGTTAAAATTGAATATTGGCACTGAAATGAAAATGCACTGCTTACTTTATCTTCAGAAGCTGTGCATTTTTCACCATAATTTTGTTTATATGTGTTTATCTAGGTTACAGTTATGGATGGAGGAGGGACCTTCAGGCAGTCCACTGTCTGGGTGATAGTGCATATTCAGGATGAGAATGACAATACGCCTGAATTTAAAGAGTCTGTGTACCGCATCAGCCTTCCAGAGCGGGACCGCAACAAACGCGGTGATCCTGTCTACAGAGTCTTCGCTTATGATCGAGATGAAGGGTCTAATGCAGATCTCACGTACAGCATCGTGGATGGAAATGATGACGGCAAATTCGTAATCGATGCTAAGACAGCCATGGTGTCTTCCAGGAAGATGGTCACAGCTGGTGGCTATGATATACTCACGGTAAAGTGTCAGACAGATGGGCACTTCAGTGGCTATTAAAGAAAGTTATTTTTTTTCATGTGACTATGATTTTTTTTTTCATCATAAAGTTTTCAGCCTTTTTTACTTCATATTTTTTCAGATAAAAGCCATTGACAATGGGACCTCTCAGAAGTGGTCGACCGCCCGTTTGCATGTTGAATGGATTCGGAAGCCCATGCCTTTGCCACTAGCCTTGCTATTTACCGCAGCCATTCACAACTTCACAGTGGCGGAAAACGCCAAAGTGTACGAGTCAGTTGGAGTGGTCTCGGTTTGGCAGACAGAAACTCCTTTATGGTTCAACATCATTGGTGAGCATCAATAATGCAGCAGTACCAGTCATAAATTAAGTCAGGTTGCACACTTTAATGTCCCTGATATTACTGATGTTACTGTCTTTGGATGAATCTCTTGTGTTGTAGCATTCCTCAGTTGCTTTGGATAAAACCGTGCGGATAAATGAGTAAATGTAAATGTAATTTAAAGGAGTGGACATCTGTGGTAAACTATTCTGACAATGATTTACTCCATCTGCTTGTTGCTTACAGCTCTTCTACATATTTATCATTTGCACCTATACTGTTTACTCCTAAGTTAGTCAACTAAAATATGCAAAGAGGGTCATTTTGATTAAAACCTCTCAGTATTTGGGATTTTGCTGAGCTTTGCAGATGTTGTCCCACATGGTGGAATTGCTTGTGTAAATTTAGTTGGAAAACTCCTGAATGAATAAGCGTTTATAAACAGTTGTTTTTGATTTTGTTTCACTTAATATGAGCTTTTGACAATAATGCCTGTTTTCTTTTTCTCTCCGTTCATCTGGATCTGTCTCTGAGAAGGTGGAAGAACGTCCCGGGAGATGTTTTATATCCCACAGAGCTCCTGTGGTGGAAACTGTTCATCTGATAGTGGTAGGCTAACTGTCAGTATTTTGTAGTTATTTTCCTAAGCGTAAAGGGTTGGCTGGTTTATCTGATACTTTTAGATACTCACTTTAAAAACTCCATTCGCTGCCGGGCAAACGTGAAGCGCTCAATCCTGTAAACACTTTGAGTGCTGAGATACCTTCCAGACTTTGGGTCTTCTGATCTCACTTAAGTGGAGTGGAAATTGAGTGGAATTGGAACAGATGCATGATGCAATGCATACTAAAGATGCTCAGACAGTTTGCCCTTATCCGTCAGAATGGACCTGAATTAATGATTTGGGAATCTGCAGTGGAGAGGCCTGAACTTGACACAGATGTTTGTGGGAGTTGAAGATAAGAGACCCGAGGCTGATGGGAAAGATCCCAACATAAAGCCATTGATGTTTTGAAAGCTGTGAAACTGATGAATCACTGTGAAACATAAAAAATGTATTACTCACAGAAGTGCCAAGCCGCATGACAGTTCGATTGGTAGAGTGTTTACCTTGATCCTTTTCTGCTAAACCTTTACCTCTTCATTGGATAAATAAGTGCATACAAAGCATTTTCTGTCACTTTTAATTTTTCAGGTAATGCTGACTGTGATTTATTGGTGTAATAGGTAACTATGACGGTCCATTTGATATTCAGAGAGGGATGGGGACCATAGTAATAGCCAGACCTCTAGATGCAGAGACACAGTCACTATACAACATGACCGTACAAGTGACAGATGGGACAAACACTGCTACTACACAGGTATATTTTTAGTTATACAAGCCTCTTGGAAACTTTTCCTAACAGATGTTACAAGTCTGCTAACTTTGCTAGAAACTAGCAAAAAGAGTATTCCTAGCTGCTGTGGTTGAAATATCCAAGAGAGAAACGTCTGTAAGATTTTAAGCAATGTGCTAGCTTTTATCTAATTTTATCAATACAAGTTAGTTGTGTGAAAGAGATATCTATATAATCTTCCCTGAAAATGTCTTCAGATATGCCAGGGGCTGCTGAGTATTCCAGTGTCCCAGAAACCCACATTGTATTGTCACTCTAGCCTGTGCGTTTTCTGTTTCTTATTTAAGCTCTTTTGACATCAGTGCCTATTGCAACAGTGTAGATTACTTCTGCATCTATTTAAATGAGATGACGGTCTCTGTGAAAAGCTAAAATGACTATCTGTCTGCTCTATCTACAGATTTACATAAAGGTTTTGGACAGCAATGACAACAGTCCTATTTTCTCTGAGCGTGCATATGAAGTCTTGGTGTCTGAGGATACGCCAGCTGACACTGAGGTCTTGCGTGTCCGGGCCAGGGACAAGGACGAACGGGCAAAGTTGAGCTACTCTATCCATGGCAGCGTTGATCCGGCGAGCATGCGGATGTTTAGGATCAATCCTGGTACTGGTGTCATGTACACAGCAGATCAACTGGACTATGAGACCCGCACTCAGCACATCCTTACTATTATGGTGAGAAATAACATTTGTATTATTAAATATGTATTATGATTAGCGATTTCAAAGCTGAAACAGACCATTTCACGTGTCAGACAGTGGGGTCCAAAGGTCTGAGGTCACTAATGAAAATGCTTCTCTATTTGCATTTTTCTAATTTAATAAGGTAATAAAAATGTCTAAGAATAATTATAAAGATATTTTTAAAAATAATACTTTTTTTAAATTATATGATCAACATCATAAATTGGTGAATAACTAAAAAAGATATTCAAATGTTCATAAAGCATTTTTGAATGGTTCAAAATAAAAGCTTTATATTTGTTTACAAGTTTTTTTTAATCAGTGTGGACTCTTAAACCCCACTGTATCTGCTCTTTATAGTATATAGTATTTTAGATAATCATACATATAGCTCAGCATACCAAATTTTATATTTTGACAATTTAAATTTTTAACTGTTCCTTTCTGTCTGCTGTCTTTTTTTCTTCTTTTTTCTCTTTTTACTTGTTTCCTCACAAATCTTTTCCATGCAAAATCTTAGTTTTTCTCCTCAGGTCTGTTGCCTTGTCTCTCCTCCTCTTTTTTAGGTGAAAGATCAAGAATTTCCCTATTATAGAGATTTGGCACGGATTATTGTGACCTTGGAGGATGCCAATGACCAGCCTCCCTTTTTTACTCGCACTATTTATGACAGTACAGTGTTTGAGTTGGCCCCTCCAGGAACGTCAGCTTTGCAGGTGATCGCACTAGACAGAGACTCAGGGAGAAACAGGGAGATAGTTTACTCGATTGATGCAGGTAAACAGCTCTTGAATTTATTATGCTCCCTGATAACATTTCATTGTTCAGTTGTTTTGAGTAAAACTGATTGTCTGTTCCACAGTGTGTGATGCATTAGCTCATTCTTTTAACCTGTCATGAATCTTAAGATTTATCTTCGATGTATCCTTTACTCAACATGCCCCTTTTCATCATGAACTGACAGGCATGTGTAATTTTTTTCCCCTTTCACAGGCAACTCTGGTGGCATATTTGGAATAGATTCACTATCTGGCATCATTTCAGTAGCTAGAGAGCTAGACCTTACAACTGTGGGCTTTTATACCCTTACTGTGAGAGCCACAGATGGAGGTACTCCAGCATTAAGTAGCACCTCTACTGCTAGGATCGCCATCTCTCTGTCTGATTTCTCCAGTCCAAAGTTTGACCAACAAGAATACCAGGCTGAGATCACGGAGAATGTAGCTATTGGGACTTTTGTCATATTGGTCTGTGCAATTAGCCGAACCACTCTGATTTATGACATTATACAAGGGAATGATGAAAAGAGGTTTAAAATAAACCGTTACACAGGTGTCATCACAACACAAAGGAACTTTGACTTTGAGATGACCTCCTCATACATGCTGGTCATCCAGGCCATAAATATGGCTGAGATTGCCTCCAGTGTCACTGTCTGCATCCAAGTAGTTGATGAAAATGATAATCCTCCAGTTTTTCAGGAGCTCTCATATACAGGGACCATCAGTGAGGTGGCCCCCATCAATAGTGTGGTGATGAGTGAGGATGGAAAGCCCCTGGTAATTGAAGCTACTGATGCTGACAAGAATCACAATGCCCTCCTGGTCTTCCAGATTGTGGAGGACACAGCAAAATTGTTCTTTACTGTGGACTCGGGAACAGGCTCCATCAGAACTATAGCTAAACTGGACTATGAAACATTCAGTGCTTTTTATTTTTCTGTTAATATGAGGGACAGTGGCAGGCCTCAGCTAACAGCAGAGAAGCCAGCCATGGTCCTAATCAGGGTTGTGAACATCAATGACTCTCCGCCTCAGTTCTCACAAGAAGCTTATGACACTGTTTTGCTTCTTCCAACATATGTTGGGGTTGAAGTTCTGAGAGTAGAAGCCACTGATCCAGATATGACCACTGATCTGATGTATTCCTTGGCAGATAGCAACTTGGAGCACTTCGAAATGGATTCATCATCGGGTATACTCACAGTCAAAAACAATAAACTTTCCAAAGACCGTTATCGTTTCAATGTCAAAGTGTCAGATGGGCGGTACATTTGCACAGCGCTCGTGACTGTGTTAGTCAGGGAGGCTATGGACAGTGGCCTCCTATTCAGTCAAAGCACATACTCGTCCTCTGTACTAGAGAACAGTGTGAACATTACCACTGTGAGCATTGTAAATGCTGTAGGAAACCGCTTAAATGAACCACTGAAGTACACTCTTTTGAATGCAGGGACACGCTTTACAATTCGTCCTACATCAGGAGTCATTCAAACCACAGGAGTTCCTTTCGATCGAGAACAACAGGAACTGTATGAGCTGGTGGTAGAGGCGAGTAGAGAATACGACCAGCTGCGAGTTGCTAGAGTAACCGTCAGAGTAGAAGTTGAGGATGTTAACGACAATGCCCCTGAGTTTCTAGGCCTTCCATATTATGCTGCTGTGCAGGTTGATGCAGAACCTGGCTCATCCATCTTCCAGGTGTCTGCGACAGATTTGGACAAAGGGATAAATGGAGCTGTATATTACGAGCTTAAGGAGGACCATCCACATTTTGAGGTGAACAAGCTCACTGGGGAGCTTACTCTTAAAAGGGCCTTTGATGCAGACTTGTCCAATGTTGAATATCCACTGGTCGTCCTTGCACGTGATGCAGGCTACCCCTCCCTCTTCACTATTGTAGAGCTTCCAGTTACAGTTGTGAACAAGGCCATGCCTGTGTTTGACAAGTCTTTTTATGGCATATCAGTTAGAGAGGATATTGCAGTGTCTACTCCCATATTATGCATAAATGCCAGCAGTCCAGAGGGCCAAAACATTATATACACTATTGTGGAAGGGGATCCCTTCTTTCAATTTGACATTGGGTTTGACAGTGGTGTAATTAGTGTCATATATCCTTTAGACTATGAAACCACACCCTACTACAGGCTAACCATCAGGTCTACAGACACTCTCACTGGAGCCAGATCCGAAGTAGATGTGGACATAGTTGTGGTGGATGTAAATGACAATGGCCCTGCATTTCGTAATGTATCATACACCACCACTTTGCCAGAAAATTCAATGATCGGGTCTAGTGTGATACAGCTCTGGGCGACCGACAAGGATTCAGAAAAAAACAGTGTAATAAGCTATCAAATCTTCTCTGATGGATTTAACAGCACAGATTACTTTCACATTGACAGCACTAGTGGACTTGTGTTAACAGCCCATCTACTGGACTACGAATTTACACCGAGCTTCAGCTTTATCGTTAGAGCAAACGACAACGGTTCCCCATCCCAGAGCAGTGAGGTCACGGTCACCGTCTTAGTGAGTGATGTGAATGACAACCCACCATCCTTCAGCCAGCCACTTTATGAAGCTTTTGTGAGCAAACTGGCTCCCAGAGGGCACATTGTGACATGTGTCCAAGCTTCTGATGCAGACAGCTCAGATGCCGAGAGTCTGAGATACAGCATACTCTCTGGAGATGAGAAAATGAACTTCATAATAGATTCTCAGACAGGTGTCATTTCCTTGTCCGGCCAGCGCAGACAGGGGATACGGCCAGCGTACAACCTCAATGTGTCTGTATCAGATGGGGTCTTCACCAACACTGCACAGGTGAACATTCGAGTCATGGGGGCCAACCTTTATAGCCCTGTCTTCAGTCAAAGGTTCTACTTGGCAGAGGTCCGCGAGAATGCCCCTGCAGGTACCAGAGTCATTCAGCTGCGTGCCACAGATGAGGACTCTGGGATTTTTGGTCAGATCATGTATTCCTTTATCAATGACCTTGGAAAGACTCAGTTTTACATTGGAGCCGATGGCCTGATAACTACAGCTCAAAAACTCGACAGAGAGAACCTAGTAAACAGAGACATTGTGCTAACTGTAATGGCACTCGATGGTGGGGGAAGAGCATCCTTCTGCACTGTTAGGGTAATACTTGCTGATGAAAATGATAATGCTCCACGTTTCAGGGCTATAGAGTATAGAGTTAGCATAAAGGCTAACGTGCCAATGGGATCACTGGTAACTCAGATCCAGGCTCAGGACCCAGATTCCGGCGATAATGGCAGAGTTAGCTACTCGTTGTACAGTGAGGCAAGGCTTCCTCTAGTGGACGTGTTGGAAATTGAGCCTGACAGTGGCTGGATGGTCACAAAGGGAAGCATAGCACATCTTAGAGGAACGGTCCTCTCCTTTTTTGTCAAAGCTACTGATGGAGGCATTCCAGCCAAACATTCCCTTGTGTCTGCATTTATTCATGTCTTACCACCTGATGTGAATGTGCCCTCCTTCACCCAACCTCAGTACTCTTACACGGTCCCAGAAGACACACCTGTTGGGACAGTCTTGGGATCAGTGTACTTAAGTCCTGGTCAAACTGCTTTCTTTTCTGTGGTAAATGGAGAGACTGGGGAGAGTAACCAGGGTGGGACATTTTTGGTTGAGAGAGAAACTGGACTTCTAAGCCTTGTTAACCCCCTTGATTATGAACTCATCAACATTTACCGTTTCAAAGTTGCAGTCATCATGAGACAGGCACTGGTTGAGTTCATGTCTGTAGTGGATGTAGAAGTCAAGGTGCTGGATGTGAATGACAACAAACCGTTATTCGAAACCAGCTCTTATGTGGCAATGGTTATGGAGGGCATGCCTAGGGGTACACGGGTTATCCAGGTACGAGCGCTTGACCCTGATTGGGGCTCTAACGGACAGGTTTATTACAACCTTGGCCCGACCCTAAATCAAGAGCAGGACAAAGCTAGTGGATCTAAATCTGCCGCTGGTGCTATGTTTGTTATTGACAGCAAGACTGGTTGGATCACCACTCTCGGTGACCTGGATCATGAGATGTGTCCATCTTACACCTTCAACGTGGTGGCATCTGATCTAGGTGAGGGTGTCGCACTTTCCTCCACAGCCATAGTGACTGTTGCAATCACAGATGTTAATGACAACCCCCCTACCTTCGAGAGGGAGTACTACAGAGGTGCTGTGAGAGAGAATGACCCTCTGGGAGAGGTGGTTTTAGTACTGAGCACTCGTGACGGGGACAGCTCTGATCAGAATCGGCTTGTCAGCTTCCATATCACAGGTGTGTATTAAAGTAGGCCACTGGAGGATGATTAATGGCTCACGGAGGCTCTCCTGGAAAGATAATCACATTGAAAGGGTTTAATTTAATGAACTAAGTGAGCAAAAACTATATGAGTAAAGAGCCATCTGCTTTATGTGTCACATTACTTTGTTTAAAGCCCATCTGGGGATGTGAACAGATTGTTAGAATTAAGCTCAGTTTATTGTTTCCAATAACTTGGGATACTTTATATACCCTCTCCAAAAGTGTCCCTAAGTGTTCTGGATCACTTAGCATGCTCTTAGAGTTATTTTGATGTGTGTTAACACATTTTAATTTGATGTGTTCAAAACAGTTTATTAAATATATGCAGTTTGTTTTATTCTACATAACACCTTATAGCATATAAACACTGTAATGTGTTTATGGAAATGATGGTTTGGTCTCTGTGCAGGCCATCACAGAGTTTTGCTCATCTATCTCAATTCTGTTGTCATCTTTTTGACTCAGGAGGAAACCCCAAGGGGGTATTTGCACTGGCTCCCGTTCAGGGGGAGTGGAAGATCTTCATGAAGCGGCCTTTGGACAGAGAGGAGCAGGATCGATACCTGCTCAATATCACAGCCAGTGACGGCCTGTTTGTAACCCGCATAGCCGTGGAGGTCACTGTCATGGATGCCAATGACAACAGCCCCATCTGCAATCAGGTCTGAGCAATTGATTTAGGTTGGCATTTGTCATCTCATACAGCCCAAGTTAACAACGACCATGTTTAATGCTTGCATACTGATGTAAATGAAGTTTTGATATGCAAAAGTATTAAGAATTCACAATTTGAATAAATTTTCATCATTATTTTTTAGGCTCAATATGAGGCCTCATTTCCAGAAGATGTGCCTATTAATACTGCTGTTCTGACAGTTGGGGCAACAGACTTGGACAGTGGTGTCAATGCAGAAATTCAGTATTCTCTGTTTGGCATTGGCGTTGAAGATTTTTACATGGATGCAAATACTGGTATTTCTGTACAAACTCTTTTGACATGGTTTTATACTTCGGACACTTTTAACTTTTCAGTTTCTTAAGGCTTGAATGAATACACTACATGACTTTTGTCCAGACATTTTGGGCAGTTGGAGTTGACAGTTTTACCAATATATATATATATACTGTATATATGTATGTATTTACTTACTTTCAAACTATGATTCGTTTACGTCTGAGCATATCAAACATGTTTGATATTTTGAGCTGATTTTAGAAATTTTACGCACGAGTTTGTTGTTCTCAGCGACTTGCGTGTTTTAAGTGGTATGACTTGCGAGTGTTAAGTGGTATCTGATTTAGTGTATGATGCCATTTAGTTTTTTCTCTGTAACCATGTGTTGAAAAAGTTGTGTAGTGTATTCCAGCCTTTAGTTTATTTTAATAAATTTATTATATTTAGGTTTTCATTTGTCTTTAATACAAGTTTGCCTGTTATCCCAGATTGACAGAAGTTTAAAGCATCTTTAGATAGATGGCAGTGATTTAGTAATTACTTAATTGACGCCATTAGGCTTGATTGAATGAAACATTTATGACAGAAAAGTATTTAGCACCATCATCCGTCACTTACAATATCTTTTATTCATCTCACTGAAGTTTTTACTTAATGCAGCTCTGGCCCAGGTTTCTGAAATCCATCCTGTGAGGCTTTGTACTTTCTTATGTCTCTCTGTTTTGGTGCCAGGTGAACTGAAGACAGCCTCTCTATTGGACCGTGAGAGAACTGCAGGTTATAAGTTGATAGCACAGGCTACAGATGGAGGAGGGCTATTCTGCCGCTCTGAAATTTCTCTGACCATTCTGGATATTAATGATAATGCACCATCATTTGCCTTCACACGGTTCATGGCGAGTGTATATGAGAGTACGGCACCCAAGGCCTTGCTCACACGCCTTCGGGCTAATGATCCAGATGAAGGTAAGTGTTTCACATGTGTAAAAAATTTTGGTTAAACTTTATATGAGTGTATAAGGGCTCCTGTGACTGATGACCATCTCTTTTTTCCGACCATTTTGCCTTCACCACTTCATTTTAAATAGTCCTGCAATGTGATTTTAAAAACTATAAATATCAGCTCATAAAAAAACCCTAATAATTATTTAAAAAAAATAGCAAAATAATGTTTTTAAGTACAGTGTGTTTACAGCATGCCCGTACTTTTTTCAAATGATCCAATTTCTTTTTTGCATCATAAAACTTGGAAACATCATCAATGCATGTTTGATGTATTTTTTTTTTTAATTATTTTTTATTTTAGCAAAATTATAGTAAAATAATATGCCTTCTCCCAGGTCTAAACAGGAAGATCATGTACTCACTTGTTGACTCTGCTGGTGGCATGTTCTCCACTGACCCATCCTCTGGTGTGGTGATCCTGGAGAAGCCTCTGGACCGAGAGGTGCAAGACTCGTATCAGATCAGGATCAAGGCTACTGATAGAGCAGGGGGCGATGGCTCGCTCTCCACCGAGGTGGACCTTACCATGATTGTTCTGGATGTGAATGACAACCCACCTGTGTTTCAAAAGCAAGATTACACAGTCACAATGCCTGAAGATGTTACTGTAGGAACAGAAGTGCTACGTGTCTTTGCCACGAGTAGTGATGTTGGAGTGAATGCAGAAATCTACTATAGATTCTTGTCTGGAAATGAGCTGGGGAAGTTTTCCATTGATGAATCAATAGGCAAGGCAGAGAGACGCATGTTTTCTGCAAATAAAAAATGTATTTCTGGTCTGAAAATGTTTTGTTAGAATAGTTAGAATTCTTCTGGGTGCTCACTTGTGATTAATACAGACAAAGGCTTATTGTCAGTTCATTTATCATTCCGTTTTTCACGAATCATTGAAAGAAATGTAAGAAGGTCTATTGACTGTAGACAAGACATTATGATTTGATAAATTGTGTCTGTTAAAACAGCACAATATAAGTGCAGCGAATGGGAAAATTAGTTATGAATGCTCCACAAAACTCTAATAACAGTGCTTAACATGCAGAAAACATGTGAACGGTTACTGAGAGCACTCTTTGTCTCCTAAAAAGATGTGGGCAGTCAGTGGAAACCCTGAAATAAAGCAACATTTTTATAGTTATATCACTTCCCATGCATGCGATTTTGACAAAAGCGTAAAGTGCTTTAGTCTAAACCTGTACTTTAAAAGAATTAAGCTCTTGAAGGCACAGCTGTGAAGTACTTTCTTTTTTGCTATTGTGCGTGAACTAAATATTCAGGCTTTTAATGCATCCCAAGGAGCTTTGTATTGTATTTATGTAAGTTATGTACGTGTGTTGTCTGTCATATTCATATAAATTAATTGGCTTTACTCTGACTCATATCTTGTATGATTTCAGGCATCATTTCTGTGGCGGATGATCTTGACTATGAGCTCTGCAAGGATTTTTTCTTGAATGTCGAGGCCTTTGATGGTGGAATGCCTCCCTTGAGAGCTACAACAATAGTGACCATAGAGCTTCTGGACGTCAATGACAACTCGCCTTCATTCAGTGAGGACATCTACAATGTTCTGATCAGCGAGGACATAGCCATCGGAGAGACGATCACGAGGGTAAAGTTCTCTCATTAGCCGAGCCACCTCATTGGCATTTAATTAACTGCAGACATCATTTCAATTTCACAGCTAGCATATAATTAAGCTTATTGCTCACATAAATCCCCTTAATGAACTTCATTCATTTGCACTGTGTACTTGAGCTGTAATATAACTTACCATAGGAGGGTGTAATTTGCTTCATGATCCATATCAATTCAGGGAGTTTTAGCCTCTTTTCTCTCAAATATGCTTCCATTTATAGGTTTGTTATCTGTGTTTGTTATGTGCAGCTGTTCGCAGAAGATTTGGACAGTCAAATCAATGGGCGAATCACTTATTCCATTCTGAAAGGGGACCGAGAAAATCAGTTTTGGATCGACCCTGTCACCGGGCTTCTGAAAGTTAACAAGGCACTGGACAGAGAGACGGTTAGTCCTTGGAATGAGCTCGGTTACTTTGGCTAATGAATCTTGACATCCCTGCACTGTGGCTCTTCGAGACACTCTCCTGAGACATTGCATGATTTTGGCCAATTATCTTTAAATCAGCCATAAAGTCTTTAATTAGGCAATGTAGGGCTGAAATTGAGGCTTTTGAGTGACTATGGGTGAGAGAACAGTCCTGTTCTTTTTTTAAAAAGACATTTGTTGAGAGTTGAGTCGTTCTGAACTGTTTTTGCCTGACATTTATCCTCCTGTCTCCGTTGCTTAAGGTCTCCAGCTACTCATTGTCTGTGCAAGCGTTTGACAGCGGGTCACCTGCCAAGTCAACCACTGTGAATGTCAATATCGAGATTGCTGATGTGAACGACAACCCGCCGATCTTCTCTCCCGCTAATGCTTCAGCTGTTATTCAGGTGTGAGCGAAAGTTTTAACTCTTTTGTTTGCAGCAATAGACATTGTAACATACCTATATGTAACATGTTACTGTTGCTTATTCTTAGAGTTAGGGATTTCAGCAAACCCCGAACTAGATGAGATGGATAACTGGATGATATATTCTCAAAATATATAATGCATAGTTTTTTAACATTAAGAATGTGTCAGATTAGTTTTGTGGTGATAAAACATGAGTATTAGAACAGAGATGTTTTAATTATTAGCATCTCTGATTTAAACTTTATTTATTTATTTTGTGAATGAGTTCAAATTGTCCAGTTCAAACTGCATCGATTCAGAACTTGAAATGTTCAAAGTGTGACATTTTAAATGTATTTAAATGCTTTAGTAAAATATGCACTACTGTTTAAAAGTTTGGGGTTGGTAAGATTTTTTAAATGCTTTTCAAAGAAGCCTCTTATGGTCAAGGATGGATTAATTTGATCAATAATAGAGTAAAAACATTAAATAAAACATTAATTTTAAATACATTTTAAAATAATTGATTTCTAATTTAAAAATTATAATGTATAATTTATTCATGTGATTGCAAAGCTGAATTTTCAGCAGCATTACTCCAGTCTTCAGTGTCACATGATCCTTCAGAAATCATTCCAATATGCTGATTTGCTGCTTTTTATTTGTGGAAACGATTATTTTTTTTCCATGATTCTTTGATAAATTGAAAGTTCAAAAGAACAGCATTTATTTGATATAGAAATCTTTTGTGATATTGTAAATGTATTTTTTGTAACTTTTTTATCAATTGAATGCACCCTTGAATAAAAGTATTAATTTCTTAAAAAAAAACAAACAAACAAAAAAACTTGCTGACCCTAAACCTATGATCAATAGTGTATTGGTCAATATTGCAGTTTATGACTATTATATGATGTCTACTATTATTCTCTAATATTGGTGCATATAAACAGAAAATATACACATTTTTGTATTGTTATATTTTATGTATTGCTCTTATCATTTAGCATTTATAGATAATAAGGAAAATAAGGGTACTTAAAAAAATCACCCTTTCAAGCCATTTTGGTGCAAATAAAAAAATATTGTAATATATTGTAAAAAGGAACAAAAATATTGAAATACAGTTCCCCTGCTTTTAAGTATTACATTTTGGCACGTATCTCATCTCCATATGGAAATTAATTGTAATGCTTGAAGAGGAGAGGTGTGCTGTGACTTATGATCTACCCCTGGCGGATTATAAAGTGTCTAAGAAATCTCCTAGACTCACTCTAAAGGAAGTGCCTGAGCCATATATATGGACTGGAATATCATATAAATTTAGGGTGGGAGTTTTGACTAGGTCTAGGATACAACCACCTAGTAATTACCCTGGACACTCAATAAATTCATACCAACAACCGGGCAACCACCAACAGCACACTAGCATTGTTGTATAAACTTTTGTATGGTCAAGCATTACTCACAATTTCTTCAGAAAATATGAAAATCTTGCAATTTAGACCTTTTTTGAATTTCAAAATGACCATCATTCATTTTTTTTTCTCAAGCTGAACAAGCCTGCAGGAACTACCATCCTCACACTGTCAGTTTCTGATAAGGACTCCTCTAGAAATGGTGCACCTTTTGAGTTTCGCATTGTATCTGGAAATGAGGGCAATGCCTTCAGTTTGGACCAGAATGGAGAATTACGGACAAGCCGAGTATTTGGTCCTGATGCAACACGAGAGTATACGCTTGAGATACAGGTTAGTGCAACTCCAGAAAACAGCTCAAAAAGTTAAAAGTGAATTCAGAATTACAGAATTCATTTGCAGGTGTTTCTTCAACTATGAACACTTCTGGCCTCCGTAAACCAATTTTTTCTAGAATGAAATGTTTGACTTCTTTGCTTTTCTAAGGCTAATTTCATAACCAATTGTATATATATTAAATTAATTATAAATAATTTATATAGCAAAATAATTTTTGTACTTTTAAATAATTTGACCAAATTATAATTAACAATATTCTGTTCAGAAGTAAAATTTACCTTGATTTCTCTTTTTTTCACATATCACAGGTCCCCTATGTCATGTCAAGTATGCTCTTCACTGACACTGTTAATATTTAATAAAATGGTTTTATTTAACTCCTTGTTTAGATTATCATAGTTTTAAATAGAATTAATATTTTTATGATGGATTTTCATATTTTATGACAAAAGTCTGGGTTTAGGACAAGGATAAAACAATACAATCTATATATAATAATAACTGGGAAAAAATTAATTTATGAAATAATTAAATAGTTAAATAAATAGAAGAAAGGTTCTTATGCAACTTTAATGTGACCTTCATATAGCAGAAAGAGAAATCTGTTTAAATAAAAATCAACCTCTGCAACATAAAAGTAACTGTAGATGAAGAAATGCCCATGTAGCTGCTCTGACATTTCTAAGGGACTGAATTCATTTCTTCAGTTTGATGTTGTAGTTTCTTGTTCTTGTCAACAAGGCGTGTGACTCAGGGAAGCCTCGTCTGTCCTCCACATCCTTTGTGTTTGTGCGTGTCATCGGAGACAGCCTCTTCAAACCTGTGGCCTTCCCACTGGAAATCAACATTGTCATGGCAGCAGATGTGTTTCCTGGCGGGATTATAGGGAAGATCTATGCCACAGACCGAGATGAGAATGATGTTCTGTCTTTCAGTCAGAGATCACAAACAAAGAGTCTTTTCAAAATCAACAGACAGGATGGGAAGATTGTGGCACTAAATGGCCTGGAGCCTGGAAGGTAAAATAAAGACAAATTTAATTTGAAATGTGTATTTCTTCAATCATGGGCTATTTTGGCTTTTGGACCTTAATATAAAAATAAAGTCCCCTAAAACTCCCTTTCACACTCTCACACTCCCTTTCACACTCTAGTTACACTAGGAATAATGTTCAACTCGTCCTAATGCTATTTTTATTAATTAATTAATTATTATTATTATTGCTTTATGGCTATTTTATGTATCCAAAATAAAGACAACACAATTAATAATTTTCAGACTTATTGCATTTTACAATTATGAAATAAAAACTATTCGGAGGAAAAAAACTATTGATGTAATTGTGGTGGAGGAAATGACAGCTGTGGCACAGTCAGTAATTGTGTAATTTGATGTAAATAATTTTCACAATAAAAAGTTTATTTCACTCTTTGTTTAGACTATCATAGTTAAAAAAAAAAAAACGAATAAATAATATTCTAGGACAAGCATAAAAAAAAAAAAATCTAGACATAAAAAGTGTTTGAAAAATAGCCAAAATAAAGTAAATTTTAAAAATTGTTTAATGTGAACTACTTCATATAACTATGGAAGCTTATTTCTACCTCGGAATTTAAAATAAATAAAATAAAGGTAATTACAACTTGAGTTTATATCTGACAATTGTGACTTTTTTCACGCAATTCTGAGAATTGCAGAATTAACATCTCACAATTCTGAAAAATATTGTATGATATTGAATTGATATTGTATGATAAATTGTGAATTGTATGATAAAAGTCACAATTACCTTTTTAAAATTTGTATTCCTAGTAGAAACAAGCTTGTCTTTTTTTTTGCAAAGTTTACAGAATTGAGATAAAAATTTGCAATTACCATTTTTATTTCCTTAATTCCATCACGGAAAGAAACTTTCATACATAAAAAATAATAAATCCACGTCTATTTTGAAATTATCTCCCTTTTTTCTAATAATCTGCAATTTAGCAGATATAAATGGCAATTTCAATACTATTGGCTCATCATTACACATTTCTGTATGTGTTTTTGTGCTTGCCTGCCTGCTTCTTAATGATCAGTAAACATTTTTATTTTTTTATTTTTTTTTCAGATACTCCCTAAACGCTACAGTCAGTGATGGGAGGTTTTCTGTGATGGTGGGCATTAGTGTCCAGGTGGAGCAAGCCACGGATGAGATGGTGCAGAATGCAGTGACTCTACGTTTCCAAGACCTGTCCCCAGAGGATTTTGTGGGTGTGTATATGGAAGAGCTGAAGAAGGTGCTCCGTACCTCACTGGTTGGTGATGAGACTGGTGTAATTGATGGACCAGACCCCCTCCACATCTTGGGAGTGCAGCCACTGGGTCGCTCCAGTCAGCTGGAGGTGCTCCTTGCCGTGGAGACTCCAGATGAGGGTTATATGGGTCCAGGAGAGCTGGCTCTCAAGCTGGAAGAAGCGAAGGGTTTCCTAAAGGGAGTGCTGAGGGTGGTCAGCGTCCTGGATCAGAGTTGCTCAGAAGAGCTTGAGTGTGGGGAGCGAGTCTGTGAGCTCACCCTCAGTCTCGACCCCATCGGCTTGGTCACCTTCACCACCTCCAGAGTGAGTTTTGTGTCTCCACGCTTCAGCAGAAAAGAGACGTGCACGTGCCCAGGTTAGTGCTCTGCTTCAGTCTCAAATGATAAAACTGGCAAAACTGATTAAAATTTATTCCAGGGTTGCCAACTCTCGAACATTTCGCATGAGACACGCTTTCCAACTCTCATGCTAACCTTACTAAATCTCATGGCAAGTAACAAGAAAATGCTAAATGCACTTTGCTTACATTATACTCTTATATTCTTTATAAGAGTTATGACTTCAAAGTCAGACGCGTATTTCCATTTTGCAAAACAGTCGTAAGAGCAAGCGAGTACAAGCTAACTTTAAACTTCAAATATGTATCAATAAGAGAGAGTGTAACAGAAAAATGAGTGATCATTTAGATTGAATATTATAAATTTCATCAAATATTTGTTGAACATCAAATTTACGTAAGAAAGTATGTTTTATAGGAACAGTAACTATAATGCAATCTTAACTCTCATGTTGTGTTCTGGTCATTTTGACCTGGAGAGGATTTTCTTTTTCCTGAAAATGCTATTTAATGTTATTGCATTATACTAAAACCTACTGACTTTGCTCACACAGGGTATAACAACTTCCCAAAAAAACTTTTTTTTTGGTAATTTTTGCACTTTTTTGAAGATTGCATATACATTTCTCATTATGCTATATTATTACCTAATATTGGATTCAGTCTTTTTATCGGCTTTTTTTCTGTCAATCAGTTTTTGAGTAAATATTGCCAAAAATATATTTTTTTCACTCAAAATCTGAGGTGCATAAGTTCAGATCAATGAGGCCAATGACCAATCAGTTCCAAAAAGAAATTAAAAACCTGTGTTAACAAAAGAAAACAAAAAGATTGAATCTTTGAAAGATTGAGGTGATAATATGGCATAATTAAGAGATTTACAAGCAATTTTTAAAAGGCAGATTTTTGACTAGGAGCGCCAGTGTATGTAAAGGATTTTCAGCACAGCAAAACGGTTAATAAATCATCATTATTATTATTATTACTTGCTGGTACCCCTCAGTAATATTAGGTAGGTAAACAGCATGAATTTCAGAATTGAACATTTTCTAAAAACTGTACATTGTACAACATTAACCTTAGGTATTAAGATAAAATAAAAAATGAATTTATAAATAAATAATAAATAATGTAAATAATGATAAAATAAATAATGAATTATTGCTTCCTCAAAACCTCATATAGGTTCCTGTAATTGATCTGCCCATGCCATCAAAATCTTACTCCAACCAGTTAACCAAAGTTGGCAACCCTGTTTATTGTAGGATGCATTTCATGGTATGCATTATTTATCCTGGTTGATTAAATTCAAACAGTAGCTTGAGTGGCAGAATTTCCATTTGCTTGTTTTCTAACTTTTTGTACCCACTGCAGGAGGAATATGTCCATCTTCTCTGGAGCTCTGTGATGGCCAAACATGTCCGTCAGACATGCAGTGTGTGCGCAGTGGCCCCACAGCACCATCTCTCTGCCAGTGTCTGCCTGACACTCTGGACAAGTGCGCAGGTTAGACTCAAATAGGCTTTTCACGCTGCTCCTTTTAAACTCTGGCTTAAGGCCACTTGTAATGTTGGGTAAAGCAATGTTTCATATTTCAAAAAGGGGGTTTACAACACTTTCATTACGCAGAATTGTGACAGTGAGTTGTGAGCTGGTTAATATTCAAATGTTTTTTTGTTTAATTGCAGCATATGAGGAAAGATGTTAAAATGATTTCTGATTTCAAATACATTTACAACATGGGAAAGGATATGTACACTGAACAAAATTATAAACGCAACACTTTTGTTTTTGCCCCCATTTTTCCTGAGCTGAACTCAAAGATCTAAGACTTTTACAGATTTGTGAACAATATTTGAGAGAAATAGGCCTTTTGTGTACATAGAAAAAGTCTTAGATCTTTGAGTTCTTTCTTTCATCTTTCATGAAAAATGGGGGCAAAAACAAAAGTGTTCCGTTTATAATTTTGTTCAGTGTATATATTGTCCCTAAAGGACGTCTGGTAATATTACAAATAAATGAGAAGTGCTGATTTTCATTGTACGTATATTTATTTGATATATTTTATATAGTGTATTAATTTAGTTGATATCTTAAAGGGAATAGAGTTTTACCTAATAAATATTTTCTTAATATTCAAGTGCATTTATTTAAATATTAGATTTTACTAATGTAAAAAATTAAAAACTTACAAAAATTCTGTGACTGCACAATATTTTTAATCATATTAAAGCAAATGGAGATTGATGTATGCATGAAAACATTGGATATGTAAGGAACGGATGTCCACAGACATTTTGTTCATACTGAAACACCCTTTTACTTTGAGGAAAAGCATGTACCTGTAGCATGGTATATAATACAAGTGATACCATATAGAAATGTTTATTTTGAGTCCCTCAGGCAGCTCGAAGTGTGTCACTACAAACACAAAAGACAAAAATTCAAAATGACGTTTCCTTTAGCATGATATGGTTGGTAAAAGTTATGTAAGCATTAATTTCCCTTCAAATAAGGGCTGCCGCTTGTAGAATATCCTGAGGGTGTGTCAAACATATGATTAAATGTAATTTCAGCATACGTGATTGAGGCCAAACACTTCTACGAATATCTTTTGTGAAAGTGTGTATAAATAACAGATTTTGAAATATGGTGTTAGCCTTTGACTGACTGACTGATTTCCATACCTGTGCTGGCAGGCCAAACATCTCTGAGCTTTGCAGGAAACAGTTACATCAAATACAGAGTGACGGACAGTGACTGGAGTGGAGACATGAAGCTGGGCTTGAGAATCAGAACGCTGCAGAGCCAAGGAGTCATCATGTACACACGTGCTGACCCCTGCACATTGCTCAAGGTCAGATGGATACAGAGATATGATTAATGCATTATTTTCTACATTATTTCATTAGATTGTATATACATTATTAAACACATCCCACCCATTCGCATTACTATAATGCAGCAATCAAAATATAGTGTTTATGTATAGATATTTTTTTTGTATCTATGTGTGTATATTTAATATTTTTAAAAATGTTTTTAAAAGATGCTTAGAAACAGTAATATTGTGAAACATTATTGCAATTTATTCCTGTGATGGCAAAGCTGAATTTTCAGCATCCAATTTTCAGCAGAAATCATTCTATTGTGCTGATTTGATACATTTCTTTCTTATTATCAGTGTTGAAAACATTGACAACAGTTGTTCTGCTTTTATATATATTTTTGTGGAAATTGTCTCAGGATCTTTGAACAGAAAGTTCAAAAGAAATCATTATGCATAATGCATCCTTAATTTGGCATTAATGCAAAATTCTTACCAACCCAAACTATTGAACGGTAGTGTATGTATAGATGTATGTGATATTTATTCATTTTTGGGGCTTTATTAAGTACACGTCATTGTAAGTAATTACAATTTATGTTGATTTTATTAAAAAAATAGTTTTTACTGGTTTTCTGTAAAACATTATGTACTGAAGTAAACCAAATACAATAATAGCATTACGTGTATTATATTATATAATATGACATGCATATCCAGGTAATATTTCACATTAAAAAAAATACTAATTATTTATTGTTATATTTATATAATATTGTACCTGCCATTGCAAGCTGACTATGCAGTTGTGTTTGCTATTGGGTCATTCTGTATCAAATCAACCAACTTTCAGAAACTTCCCCAGCTCAAATTTTTGATTTTGTAAATAATATTTTTTTCTGAAGAAAGATTAAGTTGTATAGCAATGAAAGCCAGAATATTAAATGTCATGGATGTATATTTACTGAGTAATCCACTATTTTGTAGAGGGGGGTCAAAATGGCAGCATCATTGTTATGTTTTTTTTACACATTGGTAGCTCTATTAGTAAAATCTGTTGACTTTAGTAATCTTTGTTGCATTATATGCCAATGGTGACTATTCAGAAATGGGGAAAAAGCACTTTTCAAGTTTTTTCTCCAAAGTCTGCTTGTCTGTAACTTAAGAAGTATTAAAGATAACTTAATGCCCTTTTAGATTTTGGGTTTTAACAATTTTTTTGGTATCTTCATTTTTAAGGCTCTACAGTATATGGTTCTTTTCCAGAGATATAGGGCTCTTTGCATAAATATTATACTTCTTTTCTTTGCAAAAGGAATGACTGAAGAGCAAATAATGTTGAAACTAGAAATGTGTCTTGTTTCCCTCTATCAAAACAATTGCACAGAACAGACCTGTCTCAATGCCATATATATTATTTTTCCATAGTTTGCGTGCCTGTAACTCAAGAAGTATTAAAGATATCTCAATATGATTTTAGATTCTGGTTCTTGACAAACTTTTATTTTGGAATATTAATTTTCAAGGCCCCATATGGCTCAATCCAAGAGATATGGGGATCTCAATGCAGCTTCATGTCCAACTTGTTGAAAATGACCCATTTTCAGTGGTCAAAAACCAAATTATGGTCACTTTGTATACAGCTGATACTTATTGTATTTAAAGAGAAATGTTTGAAGAATAAATAATGTTGAAACTAGAGTTTTAACTTGTTTCCCTCTATCAAAACAATTGCATAGAACATACTTGTCTAAGTGCTGAAAAAGCACTGAAATGGTCAAGTTGGCTCATTAACTTGCACTCAGTAGTCTATTCATAAGATTCTATATTTGAATCTGTTTTAAGAAAAACAGAAAAAGGGATTTTGTTCATTCTAACAGCTTCTGAAGCTACCAAGAGTTCAAATATGCAGTATCGTAACTACATGTTTGAAACAAATCCCACGCCTCATAGAGAAGTGTGATTGCTCTCCTCACACATTATATTCACATCAATAAACCAAGATTTGTCTGACCTGGATTAATTTTTACAATTTATTTTTCTTTTTTTATTGTTATAACATTTAACGCATATTTATAGATCAAGTATTATCCACTGATAAGGGGCATATTTGGCAGAATCTCTGATAGTACCTCAAACTTTGAAACATTTAAGCTCTCTCACACTTGAAATAGTTAACCCTGGGTAATTCTGAAACCTGAGTAAATGGGATCCTGGGTAATCTTATTTTAAGTTTCACATTGCTCATACTTTACCAATTACAATTAGTTAACAATTAATCCTGGTTATTCACAATCTGACATGTCACACTATTCCTAAACCCTGGGTTACTGTTATTATTTGCATAATTGCAGTGTCAACAGTCATAACTAGGTAAACAAAAATTCACATTTGGTTTTCAACTACTGAAAATGGGTAGGATTCAACCATTTGGACACAGAATTGAGATCCTGATATCTCTGGGACTGAACAATATAGGGCCTTAAAATGAAAATTCCTAAGAGAAGGTATATTAAGAACCACAATTTAAAATCATATTGATTTATCTTTAATATTTCTTGAGTTACAGGCATGCAAAATTTTGAAAAAGAATATGTATGGTACGCAGACAGGTATGTTCTATGCAATTGTTTTGATAGAAGTAAACAAGATACATTTCTACTTTCAATTGCTCTTCAGACATTTCTCTTTAAAAGAAAAAAGTATCAGCTGAATGCATAGTGACCCACATTTGGTTTTTGACCACTGAAAACGTGTACAATTGAACAGTTTACTCCCGGAGCCATATTGAGATTCCAATATCGCTGGAATGGAACCATATAGGGCCTTAAAAATGAAGATACCAAAAGAAAAGTTTGTTAGAATCCGAAATCTAAAAGTACATTAAGATATCTGTAATATTTCTTGAGTTACAGGCCTGCAAACTCTGGAGTAGTTTTGGCTCTGAATCTCAGATGAAAATTGTCATTTTGAGCCCCCATCCCCCCTCCGTAAACATACATCCCTGATATTTCATATTTTGGTTTTCATTGCTATACATGTTTATCTTTCTTAAAAAAAAATGCAAACGAAATCAAAAATTGGATCCGGGGACCTTTGGTTGAGTTGACACGGAGTGACCCTATAGTGAGTCGTTGTCTGTGTTTGTTCAGATAGAGGAAGGGCGTTTGTGGTTCCAGATGGACTGTGACAACAGACTGGACATACTGGGCATCTCCGGACGTCCAATCAATGATGGGTCCTGGCACACCGTGACCCTGGAGCTCTCCAGTAACTACACTCTCCTTTCACTGGACGACAGCTACATGGAGCGTCGGCGTTCTGCGCGGGCCCCTGTCCGCATCTGGCCTCTGGCTGCAGACGGATCGCTGTTCTTTGGGGCTCAGGTGTTGCACGGACCAGTGGGCAGAGGCGGCCAGAGGCCCCCACGGGCACAAGAAGGCTTCCAGGGGTGTCTCGGGTCCATCATGCTCAATGGAAATGAACTCCCACTTCAGAATAAGAGGAGCCGGTATGCAGAAGTAGCTGGGCTGAGTGATGTGAAGCTGGGATGTGTTTTATATCCTGATCCGTGCCTCGGTGGGCCGTGCCAGAATGGAGCTTCTTGTACAAAGCTGCCCTCTGGTGGTGAGAAATAGAAAGTGCATATAACCATCAATACGTCAATAATGGTCAGTTGTTCAGATTTGAGTCATTACCTCTGTATTAGCTTTGTCTTATAAGTCTTGTTTCTCATTGTATTTGTCCCCAGACTTCTCATGCAGCTGCCTGCCACAGTTCATGGGGTCCCGCTGTGAGATGGAGGTGACGTCTTGTGTGCCCTCACCTTGTCAGAATGGGGGTGATTGTAAGGCTGTGGGGGACACCTTCCTCTGCGGCTGCCTCAAAGGCTTTACGGGACTCATGTAAGACATTTTATTTCAGTATGTACTATTTGTGATTTGGTAGAATTTACCATTAATCTTGCATACATTTTAGACCTTAATGACTTTTAAGATGTCACACCACAGACATTTAGGTGGTAAATGAGACACCAGCACATTTATAAATATTTACATATATTTTAAATATATATTAATACATGTACATATTATTTTATTGGTGTCACCCAATAGATAGTGTCTCATTAAAACTATTTGGTAATTCTAACCATTTTGAACTACACAGTACATTTTTAACTGAATATTTTGGTACAACATATATGAAATAATGTAGTATGAAATAATAATAAAAAAGGAGGTTTGTTAAGGTGAAATGTTTTGAAAAGGTGTTTTTATTGTATTTGACAGTTAATATGACTTCAAATAGTTCAAAAGCTCTTCAAATTATTTAAAAATATTCTGTTTAAAAAGTATTGTATAGTTCAAAACGGTTCTAATCACCAGAAAGTCCATGACTGGTTAACATTAAAAGATGTTTTTATCTTTATGCGTGTGTTGTGGAGAGCAGGTAACCAGCAACTTACTGTAATTACACTCTCGTCTGAAAGTCATTATCCTTAGCATTCACCTGATCTTTTCCATCTCAGACCTTAATTGAACTACTGGTTCAGTACATACGTGACCCTGTAAAACAGGTATGTTGTTTGATTGTGTTAATTAGACCTTTATCACTAATTACTAAAATCATTGAATAAATAATGAGCAGATTTTAGAGCAATCCATCACAAAAATCCCTCTAAGGCTTCTCTAATTTCTTTGTGCCATGATAATTATTTTTCAGAGTGAGATGAGTTCAAGCTATTTTTCCACTAGAGGATGCTGTTGCTACTTTTTCCAAGCAAACCTAAAGCTACACATGAACAACTGACTGAGAAAAGTGGGATACTGGGACCTGTGCCCTTTTCCTCTCTGTCTTTTTATATAGTGGGGAGAAAGTAATAAAAACCTAATTGCTTTATAAAAGTACTATAACTACTTTCTCTGCTTTACCAGCTGTGTCATTACGTTACGCAATACAAACAACCCTCTCATTATGTTCTCTTATGCTCACTTGAGAGATTAGTTGAACTTTCTTGTACTCAAGAGTATGTATAAAGAGTTCTCTGAGCAACAGATCATCACATATTTGCTGTTTGCAGCACAGAGGGGAATTCAGCTAAATGTGAACATTTATGAATCTTTAAATGCAACAAGAAACCTCTTTTTCTCTCTCTGCTTCTGAGAACTAATTAAATAATGAGAGAAACACTAAAGCTGTGTTCAGATTAACATAATATTCTTATTATTCATGCAGTTTATAGTGTTTAGAGTGTATAGTGTGTCAGCAAGTATGCATTAAATTGATCAAAAGTGATAGTAAAGACCTTTGTAATGTTTCAAAAGATTTTTATTTCAGATAAACGCTGTTCTTTTGAATCATCAAAAAAATCCTGAAAAAAGTATCACCATTTACACAAAAATATTAGGCAGCAGCAGTTTTCAGCATTAGAAATTATTTCTAATGAGCATATTAAAATTATTTCTGAAGGATCTTGTGACACTGAAGACTGGTGTAATGACTGCTGAAAATTCAGCTTTGCCATCACAGGAATAAATTACATTTTAAAATATATTAAAATAGAAAATTATTAGTTATTTTAAATACAAATAATATTTAATAATATTACAGTTTTACTGTATTTTTGATCAAATAAATGCAACCATGGTGGGCAATCTGGGCATAAAATAGGGACTCATATGCAACTATTACAAAAGGTTCAAATGCTCACTGATGCTCCAGAAGGAAAAACGATGCATTAAGAGCCAGGTGTGTAAACTTTTGAACAGAATGAAGATATGTAAATTTTTCTTATTTTGCCTAAACATCATATTTTGATGTTGCTCCACTTTAACTTCTTCTTTAAACATATTTGTCCTCTCTCCTCCAGGCCAGCACGGGTCCGGCCCCCGACACGAAACCGAAACTCAACAAGACATGAGTGCCAGGATCTGAACACCACGCTCCAACATGAAACAGTACACGCAGACAAGAGCACACGGCTAGAGCACTCTCAAAGCCGCACGCTCACATGAAAACAATGACATGACGGGAGTGTCAGTATCAAAACTTCTCCTCTCCAGCCATCCTACAACATGCCCTCTAGATCCAATCCCCTCACACCTTCTCCAAGCAATCTCTCCTAGACTCTTACCAGCACTCACACACATCATCAACACATCTCTCCTTACAGACACTTTCCCCACTTTATTCAAGCAGGCTCGTGTAACCCCACTGCTCAAAAAACCTACCCAGGTATCATTATATCTTAGCAACCAACTGGATGCTAACCAATCTGGTTTCAGGAGTGGCCATTCAATTGAGACTGTGCTACTGTCAGTCACTGAAGCCTTGCAGATTGCAAAAGCTGATTCTAAATCACCAGTTCTTATTCTGCTAGATCTATCTGCTGCTTTTGACACTGTCAATCAGCAGATCCTCCTGTCCACCCTCTCATCACTGGGCATTACAGGGATTCTACTTTGCTGGTTTGAATCCGATCACACTGGTAGGTCGTTCAGGGTGGCCTGGGGAGGGGAGGTATCCAAAGCACATCAACTTGTCACTGGGGTTCCTCAGGGATCAGTTCTTGGACCCCTCCTCTTCTCCATATACACAACATCACTGGGTCGCATCATACAGGCACATGGCTTCTCCTACCATTGCTATGC
>NW_015546133.1:997317-997570 GCF_001515605.1 Sinocyclocheilus anshuiensis | reverse complement strand
CTATCTCTCATTTCAACCAGATGATCCAACGGTAGCTGCACGGATCTCAGGCTGCCTGGCGGACATCTCGGCATGTATGAAAGAACATCACCTACAGCTCAACCTGGCAAAGACTGAGCTTCTTGTTTTCCCTGCCACTCCAGCTCTACAGCATGATTTCACCATACAGCTAGGTTCTACTACAATTACCCCATCAAGTTCGGTCAGAAATCTTGGTGTAATCTTTGATGACCAGCTGACCTTCAAAGACCAC
>NW_015546133.1:986990-996558 GCF_001515605.1 Sinocyclocheilus anshuiensis | reverse complement strand
AAATCACTTTCCAGAACATTCTCGTTCACCGTTCCTGGCTGGTGGAATGATCTTCCCACCCCTATCTGGAATGCTGAATCCCTGACAATTTTCAAGCGACAGCTGAAAACTCATCTCTTTCAACGCTACTTGACTTTATCTTAAAAAAAAAAAAAACTTTGTCTTTCTCTTTATTTATTCCTTCCCTTTCTAGCTTGTACTTGTTTGGAATAATGCCTGAAACTTGGTATTACAAGCACTTACTGTGTCTGTTTGCCTCTTTAAGATGATTCGCTTTATGTATTCCCCGATTGTAAGCCACTTTGGATAAAAGCGTCTGCAAAATGACTAAATGTAATGTAAATGTGAATATTTTATTTCATTTAGTACTGTCCTTCAGAAGCTACAGAAGATACTTACATGTTTCCCAGAATAAGTTCAATTTACCCTGATCTTCAAATTCAAAACGTTTTCACCTCCAGGCTCTTAATGCATTGTGTTTCCTTCTGGAGCATCAGTGAGCATTTGAACCTTTTGTTATAGTTGCATATGAGTCCCTCAGTTGTCCTCAGTGTGAAAAGATGGATCTCAAAATCATACAGTCATTGTTGGGAAGGGTTCAAATACGCAAAAGATGCTGCAAAACCAAAGAATTTGTGGGTCCTGAAGGATTTTTCTGAAGAACAGCGGGCAGTTTAACTGTTCAGGACGAACAAGGGACTCATGAACAAAAAACAAAAAAAATATAGATACCTAGATGCCCTGCTGCATTTGCCAAAATGAGCTGAATGCACTTTCTGTGTCTAAAAATGCATACTGTCAAAGAAGGTTCTACATCTGAAGAAGAATTTAAGTACACTAAAAAGTATAAGTGTGTGTAATATGAATTAAATCTGGTCATACTACATCTGGCATGTTGCCATTGTTATGTGATCTACATAATCACAATTTTACAGTTCTCCACCATGTATGAATATAACAAAGTCTCTCCTGTGGCCTCTTGTGTTAGCAATAGTGTCCTTTGGATGTGCATTTCAGGGTCTCGGCAGAAGTAATCGGTCATCCATCATCAACTCTTCTAGAAATTCGAACATAGTCATTTGGCGTACTGCTTTTCGCATACTTAATATTTGGAACTGTATCGCAGTACTGTATCCCACAATGCATGTGACGTGACCATTCATGTCAGATGTGATGAATGAACCTAATTACAGCTGCTGAGTGACTCTGACTTATTTGTTGGGACTGACAAATATTATGTCATATATATATAATATTTTTTAACACAAAATTTAACTGAAAAAGGCAAAATAACAGTTTACATTTTTTTCACAAAGTAGAATGCAACAGTTTAAAACACAAAATCATGCGTTTTTATAAGGAAACTATACCAAAAAAGAAAAAAAATAATCCTCTCATTTACCGTCTATTATGTATATCACTTGCTTTTTTTCAGATGAACACAAACAAATATTTTTAGAAAAGTAATCCATCTCTGAGTCCATATACTGCAGGTGGATAGTAACCCAAAAGTTAGCTTAATCCTCTTCGTCCCATGTGAGACATAAGGCCGCAAACCCAAAAGTGGACATTTTAAAAACCATAGGTCCCAATGAATAAATTGATGTCGGAAGTTGTTTGTAAGAAAAATACCAATATTTTAAACTTTTTAAACTATAAACCATCATTTCTGGAGGACTGTCACTTCTCACGCAAGATTCAGAGTGCGCTTTTTTTCACAGCGCACAGACGTTTATATCGAGTGAACTCATGAGTGTGTGTATGACAGCAAGGGTTTATAGTTTCAAAATATTAGTATTTTTCTCACACACCTATCATTTCACTTCAGAAGACATTGATTCATCGACTGGGGTTGTATTGATTACTGTTGTTTACTTTGTATGGTTTTTGAAGTGTCAAATTTTGGGTTATATTATATGGACTCACAGAAGTTGTTTACTTTTCTAAGAATATTCGTGTTCATCTGGAAAAAAAAAAGTCAAATACATCTGGGATGGCATGAGGGTGTATAAATGTTGAGAGCATTTTTTTGGCTGATGTATACCCTTAAAGAATCAAATGTATGTATGGTACAGTATACAGTAAATAATAAGTTAGTATTTAAATCCCAAAGAGCCTAACACAGTCCTTCTGTCCACAGATGCGACGAGGATGTGAACGAGTGTGAGAGGGAGGAGTGTGAGAACGGAGGAGCGTGTGTGAACACGTTCGGAGCCTTCTACTGTAACTGCACCGAGGGCTTTGAGGGTCAGTTCTGCGGCCAGCCTCTGGACGGCCCAGACACTCAGGCTGAGGCCCTGTCATACATTGGACCAGGAGAGATCATCGGCATTGGCGTGTTGCTCTTTGTGGTGTTGGTCCTGCTGACCCTGCTGGCCGCATTTCGTAAAAAAGTCCTCCGGAAGGACTGGAGCCGTGGGGAGGCGGTGGGCATCTCCACAGAGACCAACTACATGCTGCATAAGATGGGCATGGGAGCTGAGGGCATCGAGTTCAAAGCCATACGGGTCAGCGGCGGGTCAGAGTGTCGTGCTAGCCTCTACCGGAACGACAGCGCAGGAGGGTCGCCGCAGGTCATGGTGCGGCCCACAGCCTACACGCTTCCCTGCTGCCAGGGAATCCCTCAAGGGGAAATGGAAAAGGCAGAGGGAGGGCTGGCCACTTTCTCCTGCCCTCTGCAAATGAGCACCTTCCAGGCAGATCTACCACACATCCTCGGGATGCCACGAAGAGGTGTTGCCGTCTGCAGCGTGGCACCCAATCTTCCCCCGTCAATGTCCCCGAACCCGTCCGAACGTAGCCAAATCCGCAAGCCTCCATGGGAAGACGAGGATGAGGAAGAGGAAGACGATGAGAACAATGCTACGGATCATCAATTCCAAGCTCTGGAGTGGGAAGACAGGGGTTATCAGGCGGACGGAGAGGAAGCGTACAGAACCGAGGGTGATAATTTGTCGCACACACTTTCTACTCATCACAGATCAAACAGAGGTTGACAAAACTGCAGCGATGTCAGCGTGACTCCATAACTCCAATTAAATCCCAGTCTTTGTGTGGATGAGATTATACATATGCGCCCCGGTTTCCATCTGCAAAATCCATTGTACAATAATGTGTGATGGAACGTAATTACCTTAGAGATAACACAAAGCTTTCACACAAAAGGAGAAAGTGAAGTAAAGCATTTAGAGTCTATCCTCAAGATTCAAACAGAAACATCCACACAGTGATAAATGCTATGCATAATGCGTTAATCACAATAATATATATGAAAAAACTGGGTTTTAATCAAATCTCCTTTCCCAATTCTTTTTTATGATTTCATCTTCAGCATTCTTGCGATTTTTCGTATTGGCTGCATCTTGAAAATTCACCAGGGACTCATAAATTGTTTCACAACAAACCAGATTATAGTAATCAGAACCATCTGCTGTGCTGTATTGTCGCTTGAAATGGGCCAAAAGGAGCCTTTCTCCTCATAAAATATTTAACAGTCTGGCCATGTAGGTTGGCAGCTAGTACATATGTGAGGGTGATTATTACACTTCAGCTTGTGGAAATGCGTTACCTGTGTATGTTTTCTCTGCACATTTTGGTCTAAAATGGGTGACCTTGGTCTTGTTAGTGTTCGCTTCAAGCAGAATCTCATTTGCCATGGACTGTTTGTTAGCTTTAGCAGTGTGCAGTCTGGGAAAAATATAGGACAAATATTATTGCTCTTTCACTTTGGCAGATTTGAAAGATTTGCATGTCGTAGAGAGTATTAAGCTCTAAATGCTCTTAATGCTCTAAAAGATTTTGTTTGAGCATATGTGCGTGTCTGGTTTTTGGATATTAGATGTATGTTTGGTAAATGCAAATGGGCCAATAGTGCAGACTTGATATGGCAATATTTTCAAAATTATATTTCTCAGTTTGTTGAAAATTTATTGAGAAGTGACCATAAAGACACATACTGTTAATGTTTTGACATTTCTGTTCATTAAAATGATCAAAGTTTCCACAACAGCACATCTGTTTTCAACATTGATAATAATAAGAAATGTTTCTTGAGCACCAAATCATCATATTAGACTGATTTCTGAAGGATGGTGTGACTGAAGACTGGAATAATGGCTGCTGAAAAATCAGCTTTACCATCACAGGAATAAATATCATTAAAATAGAAAACAGTTATTTAAAATTGTTATAATATTTCACACTATTACTTGTTACTATATTGTTTTACTGTATTTTTCATCAAATTAATGCAGCCAGAGACTTCTTTCAAAGACATAAAACATATTACCTACCCCAAACTTTTCAAAACATTTAAACGGTAGTGTATACATATATCATATATTTAATTTTGTTCATTTACATATAGTTTTGTTATAAAGTTAAAACAGTTTTATTCGTTTTTATTGTGCATAATGGGTCGAATTTGTATGGCTGCATGACAGCTATACATTTATAAACACTTTAGCCGGAAAATTATGAAAAAGACATTGTGACAACTCTCAAGCTTGCCCTGAACAATCTCTATTGTTGAGCCCTGCTGTGTGTGATTGTATTTGCAAAAATTGTGTGAATGTATAGCACAACTGCATGCATTTGCATGTGTGTATGTCTGTATAAGAATCTGCTATTGTATTCTCCTGCAGAAGCTGGAAATACACCAGAGGAGGTCACCTGCTTCTCAGACAGCAGCACGAGCGAGGCGCACTCCCTCAGGTCTTTCCGGTCCGATTCCTGCGACGACAACGGTGAGATACATGCATTGCAAGACCCAAAGTCCTTAACATACCCTCCAAACAACCTCCAAAAACGTTCTCTGCTCAAAGAATATTCAAAGTTTAACTAAAGTTTTTTTTAGGGCATCTTATCCTGTTACAGTATGTTTTAACCATTACTTAATTAGTACTATAACCATACATAAACATTTCACAATCCCATAAAAATCATTATGCCAAGACTGCAACTTTTGAATAAACCACAGATCAATTAGATAACATACTGAATGAACCCTTTGCGTTGATGTTTTCTCTCTTCTTGTTGTATAAGGCTGGTCTCTTTGCACTCGTTAGCTCTTTGTATTAGTCGGCTTTTGATATGCTTAATAGTGCAGTCAGTTGATTAAAAAAACAAAACAAATGAGGATAAGGATCATGTGACTGAAGACTGGAATAATGGATGCTGAAAATTCAGCTTTACTATCACAGGAATAAATAACATGTTAAAATATATTAAAATATAAAACTTTTAATAATATTTCACACTATTACTTGTTACTATATTGTTTTTACTGCATTTTTCATCAAATCAATGCAGCCAGAGACTTCTTTCAAAGACATAAATCATATTACTGACCCCAAACTTTAGAGCAATTAGATAACATGAATGAACCCTTTGCGTTGGATGTTTTCTCTCTTTTTGTTGTATAAGCCTGGTCTCTTTGCACTCATTAGCTCTTTGTATTAGTCAGCTTTTTATATGCTTAATAGTGCTGTCAGTTGATTAAAAAAAAAAACTTTTTTAACGTTTTTAATCGTACTATATATCACTTTCTGTATAAAAAATAATCACAATGTAGATGGTTTAATAACAGATGGTTATTAACAGGAACATAACAGGAACAGTGTGAAGTTGATCGTTTAGTCTCTGATTTGATTCACTAATGAATAAACAGCAGTAAACCACATTGCGACATTGAACATCTGTACATGAGTCCTTACATATTACACCGATTAGAATCTAGTGTTTCTCAAGGTTAGTTTAGAATGTCTATGAAGTTTTTTTGCTCCAAAAATAGCAGTATCATTCTTGTGATTGATGGACAGACATGAGTTGTTCCTCATTAATTGCATACGACAATGACGCATGTTAAGTGACGAGTCGAGGTCAAATTATGACGTCACGATTCTTCCAATTTCAAATCCGCCATTTTGGAAGAAAAGAAAAGAATAATACATATTTTATAACTGGGGAGTTAGTTTTGATTTTTGGAACTTACATTATTAGGGGGCAGTCGTGGCCTAATGGATAGAGAGTCGGACTTGTAGGTCGCAGGTTCGAGTCTCAGGTCAGGCAGGGATTGTAGGTGGGGGGAGTGAATAACCAGCTCTCTCCACCTTCAATACCACGACTGAGGTGAGACCCTTGAGCAAGGCACCGATCCCCCAACTGCTCCCCGGGCGCCGCAGCATTGGCTGCCCACTTCTCCGGGTGTGTGTTCACTACAGTGTGTGTGCACTTGGATGGGTTAAATGCAGAGCACAAATTCCAAGTATGGGACACCATACTTGGCCACACTTTCACTTTCTTATGTTTTTATTGCAGAGTAAACCTCCCAGATGTGTAAATATCAAGAACATTTTGCTTCTCTTTTTACTAAGTACTATGAATGAAGGCCAGTATCACTGTTACTAATTCTGATATCTATGCCTCTATTAAATTGATTTTTTGATTACATTTCTGGGGATAAAATGAGAAATTATAATATAATTATATAATTCAACATTATAGTATTTAAAGCCATATTTTTTTTACATTTAATATGCCTAAACTGCAAGTTATTCGATTGCATTTATCAATTTATTAATAATTACTGAAGATTATAAAAACTTTTTAACAATTACAGAAGATTATAAAAAAACATCTTGGTAACCTGAATGAAGCACGTTGATGGGCGTGGTCTTGCCCTCTTTTGGTTGATGTGTTTGTTGAAGTGCCTTTACAAGGAATCCTGCCCTGTATGATGTCATGCAGGGCCATACTTGAAAAAACTTTCCGAAACTGATACGAACCCTGAAGGAGTGTATTTGGCACAGAAATACTCCCTCATACGTTCAGTACATTTTTTTAAACTCTGGCCATGTTTAGCACGAGAATCCAACTCTTGAACCGTGTAAATAAATCAGAATGCATGAAATAGCATTAGACTTCCCCTTTAATTCCAATTTGAGTCACTTCCAGCATTTATACTGTATAAAAGACTTTATAAATGACCTGTTAAAAAACAAACATATGCAAGATTATCACATTAACTTATACATTCTCACGCACCCACCTCTATTATAATGACCTAATCTCATGCAGAGGTAACTGATTATTCCATTCACCTAATTAAGATGACTTGCGTTGTCTGATCTTTCCAAAAGGAAATCATGAGGATTAGTAATAACCCTATCCTGCTTTAACAATGTGACAGCCTGAGTAGGTCAGAGCAGTAATTACAATCCATCTGCCTTTGATATGCCCTCCAAACGTGATTGCTATCATGACTCAGTAGTGTAGTATCACTTCTGCTGTACAAAATAGATGTCAGACGTCCGTTTGCTTTTGTTTAGCAGATTTCATGTGCTGGAGGATTATGAATGGGACAAAGTGATTTATATAAATGCTCATGTAAGGTTTTCATTGAGTGTTTGATGTTCGGTTGAAGTGTTTGATCCTTTATTCAATTGTTGCCTGATATTTTACACTTGTTCATGCCCTAGCCTCCATAGTGACGGTGATACGACTGGTAAACAATGCAGTGGACACCATTGAAAATGAAGGTATGAGTCCATTTCCATATTACTGACCCAAATCAAACAATACCCAACAAAATCAAAATTAGATTTGTGTGGCTTTACTACATAGTGTCATAGTGCAGTGGTTCCCAACCCTGGTCTTGGAGGCACCCCTACACTGCACATTTTACATATCTCCTTTCTCTGACACTCCAATTTCAGGTCTTGGAGTCTCTACTAATGAGCTGATGACCTGAATCAGGTGTGTTTGATTAAGGAGACATGCAAAACGTGCAGTGTTAGGGTGCCTCCAGGACCAGGGTTGGGAACCACTGTCATAGTGTACTGCTAAATGTTGACAAAATGAACTATTAGCAGATTTAACACATCTTTCTCTTCTGGGAGATCTTTTTGTCTTTACTATGTTTTGAATGATTTCATTTCAAAATGATTTAAATTATTTTTTATTTTCTGTTTAAATACTATTAAATTACATTTTATATATTCGGTAACACTTTGTCCAATTACTTAACAATTGTTAATCTATTACCTAACATTAACTAACAATGAGGAATCCATTTGTTAGTGTATTTATTAATCCTTGTTAAACTGTTTATTATTAGTTTGTGTTAGCTAAAGTGTATTAAATAATAGTAATAGATACAACTTTTAATTGTAATAATGTATTATTAAATGTTGAAATTAACATTAACTAAGATCAATTAATGATTTGGAAGCAATTTTAAATGTTAGTTCATTACTGATGTAGTTAACTAATATGATCAAATGAAACCTTATTTTAAACTGTTACCAAATATTCTTTATTCTTAGTTTTATTTCATTTGTAATTAAAAGATATTTAATAATAATTTTAAAAATAGTAGTATGTTATAGCATATTATTTAGAAATATTGCATCATCATTGCAAAATAAACAAGTGACTCAGATGCGAAGCAGAACTTCCTGCTTATTAGAAAGCTTCTAGGCAAATAAATAAATAAATGGATGTGAAATATTGATTTGAGGTGAAAGTATTTTATTGTGCGAGAAGAAAGAGAGGTACAGAGTAATACTAGAGACATCTAGCACTGCAAGGAAATTAGTTGCCTGGATACAAAAGTCAATTACACCGTTTAGCATCATTATAGATGGAAAAACTGACCATAGAATGCTGCAACTGACAGAATGAAATATAGAGCAGTAGAGTGCTGTGTAGTACTATTTTATAGTATTATTCAGTTTAAATGTTATAGGGATAAAAACCATGCTGCATGAAAAGGTAAAGGTGTAATACCAGAGTGCAGAAACTGAAGTGTCCATGCAGTCCGCACTGGACTGGCTCTAGTAGGATTAGAGCAGTTAATTAAACTGCACAACTCTGGACTCGTATAAAACCAGGGTTTAGACTCGCTCTTTAATCACTCACATAATCCAGTTGCATTGAAAACCTGAACTATTGAACTAGCCTTTAGTTAGGTAAGAACAGCATCCCTGTACTCCGTTGCTCAGCTGCAGTGACCTGTTTTTGAGGCACACCAGAACCAGTCTCTAATTAAACCTGCCGTAGACCAAAGCTGATTCCAATCAGTGCGAAAACAAGCTGTTTGCTTAAGTCTCACACACTATGGAAATTTTTGGCTGTCTGAGGAGTTCAGCTCCACCTTCTTTCTCAGAGGTCTGGATGAAAGTGGACTGTTTTTGTTGGTTATGCTAAACAGCACAATGTGATTTATCCAAGTAGGACATGTTCCTGGATCAACTTTTTTGGGTCTTGGACCAACATTCTTATACTTTAAAAATGTGTAAACGTTCAGTTGTTGCCTTGAGAAAATATTTCTGCTATTACTCATTTATTATTCTATTTATAACTATTGTATTAGTTAAAGGCACAATATGTAATTTTCGCCGCTGGAGGGCGCGTATTCAAAATAAACAAATAGACAAAGGCGTAGTTTGATGACGCTGTGACTGAGTGTGGAATCATGGGAGTTGTGGTCTTCATCTCCACAGCTGATGCAATCCGACGGGACTCGGGCAGAAATCATGTTCATGGATGAGCTAATGATTTATTAACG
>NW_015546133.1:983308-986871 GCF_001515605.1 Sinocyclocheilus anshuiensis | reverse complement strand
TGAGGCTGACACATGGCTCGAAAGCAGCGGAGCTTTTATTATGCCACAGTCGACCGCTTCCGCTCCTTCCGGTCGTATGTATGTGTGGGAAAAAAAGCAGCTGTTTTATCATACTAGATACGTTTGAAAGTTCTGTTATAATGCTACTCTGTGCGGTCGCCACCGGTCTATTAAAACGCACAACATATTAAAGCGTCTTTGGTGTTTCCATGTTTTCTACAAAACAAAACCGGAAATCGAGGCGTTATGACGTCATTGGCAGGCGACACAATGACACTATGGACACGGTCCATGTCACTAGTTAAAATTGCTTATTTCTCTGGATTTAAACATTCTTCGAAACATTTGGGATAATGTAAGTACACAAGTCAGCAAAATATATAACACTGTTCTAGTGGTTTTTGGATATTTTAATAATAAAAAAATTACATATTGAGCCTTTAATATCTCTAAATAACTTTAGCGTAACCTAATGTAGTCAGCTTGATGTAAGTTATATTAAATATGTGTGTGTATTTTAAATGTATAAATTTAATACAATTTATATCTTACAAACATATTTTTAAAATATTTGAATGTTAATTTTAATTCATTAATTAAATATTAATGAGTTATTATTTTTTTATTTTAAATTATAATTTTTTTTAATGTAATTAATTTACTCTTATAAAAATGTGTACATTTTCAGTTGTGACCTTGAGAAAATGTTTATTTTAATTACTTATTTCTATTTATTATACTATTCATTCTATTTATTACTATTATACATTATTCATTACTATTTCTAAATAACTTTGGTGTAAACTAATGTAGCCAGGTTAATTTTGATAAATAATATATTCTGTATATATTTAATAAATAATATTGTGTATTTTAAATGTATAAATTGAATACAATTTATATTAAAAAATAGTATTTTTTAAATCTTATTTTAATATATATGTGTGTGTGTGTGTGTGTGTGTGTGTGTGTGTTTAGTGGAATTAAAATTTTTAATTTAACTTATTTTAAAAATTCAGTTGTTACTTTGTTATATTTTATATTAAATATTTCTATTATTACTTTTTAAATAAAATAACCTAATAATTAAATAATATATACTGTATGTATATTTTACATTTATAAATATAATAAAATGTAATATTAATTTAAATACTTTTAAATATAATTTTATTATTAATTAAATATGAATTAGTTTTTTTTTTATTGAATTCAAAGTTTTAATTTAATTACTTCTAAATTGAACCCTTACATTGCGTAATCATAATGTTCAGTAGCTATGTACTACTAAAATCTGATTTGTTTATACAACGTTGTTCCAGGACCAACAAGGATGTTGAGTAGGTCACATTAAACTAAATAAACATAAGCAGTGATACATCATGTGTTTTCCTCTTCTCCTAACAGTTGCAGGTCAGGGCGACATGCAGCCTCACAGTACCACCTGTGAGTCCACTTCGTTAGTTTTTTTTTTTTTTTTTCCATTTTACTTTTTTAACATTTGGGATAATGTAAGTACACAAGTCAGCAAAATATATAACACTGTTCTAGTGGTTTTTGGATATTTTAATAATAAAAAAATTACATATTGAGCCTTTAATATCTCTAAATAACTTTAGCGTAACCTAATGTAGTCAGCTTGATGTAAGTTATATTAAATATGTGTGTGTATTTTAAATGTATAAATTTAATACAATTTATATCTTACAAACATATTTTTAAAATATTTGAATGTTAATTTTAATTCATTAATTAAATATTAATGAGTTATTATTTTTTTATTTTAAATTATAATTTTTTTTAATGTAATTAATTTACTCTTATAAAAATGTGTACATTTTCAGTTGTGACCTTGAGAAAATGTTTATTTTAATTACTTATTTCTATTTATTATACTATTCATTCTATTTATTACTATTATACATTATTCATTACTATTTCTAAATAACTTTGGTGTAAACTAATGTAGCCAGGTTAATTTTGATAAATAATATATTCTGTATATATTTAATAAATAATATTGTGTATTTTAAATGTATAAATTGAATACAATTTATATTAAAAAATAGTATTTTTTAAATCTTATTTTAATATATATGTGTGTGTGTGTGTGTGTGTGTGTGTGTGTGTTTAGTGGAATTAAAATTTTTAATTTAACTTATTTTAAAAATTCAGTTGTTACTTTGTTATATTTTATATTAAATATTTCTATTATTACTTTTTAAATAAAATAACCTAATAATTAAATAATATATACTGTATGTATATTTTACATTTATAAATATAATAAAATGTAATATTAATTTAAATACTTTTAAATATAATTTTATTATTAATTAAATATGAATTAGTTTTTTTTTTATTGAATTCAAAGTTTTAATTTAATTACTTCTAAATTGAACCCTTACATTGCGTAATCATAATGTTCAGTAGCTATGTACTACTAAAATCTGATTTGTTTATACAACGTTGTTCCAGGACCAACAAGGATGTTGAGTAGGTCACATTAAACTAAATAAACATAAGCAGTGATACATCATGTGTTTTCCTCTTCTCCTAACAGATAATACGTTTTATTTCTAAAGCACTTTCTAGTACTCAAAGCACATGATACAGTACTATAAATATATAATATAAAAAAAAACAAGAAGTAGTACAAGTCAAGCAGCAAAAACTCTTTTCAACATTGATGTTTCTTGAGCACCAAATCAGCATATTAGAATGGTTTCTGAATGGCTGCTGAAAATTTTTAAAAATATATAAATATATAAAATCATAAATAAAGTACTTTACATGTGACATATATAAATTTGAATATAATGAAAGTTGCATATGCTCAGACACATTTATAAATATAATAAAATGTAAGATTAATTTAAATACTTTTAAATATAATTTTATTATTAATTAAATATGAATTAGTTTTTTTTTTATTGAATTCAAAGTTTTAATTTAATTACTTCTAAATTGAACCCTTACATTGCGTAATCATAATGTTCAGTAGCTATGTACTACTAAAATCTGATTTGTTTATACAACGTTGTTCCAGGACCAACAAGGATGTTGAGTAGGTCACATTAAACTAACTCTGCATGTATTTTCCAGCCTACCAATGGCAAACAAAGGAGTGGCTTGACACGTGTCTCCCAGGACTGGAATCACAGCCTCGAGACCAGACCCCTACACCACCACCTCCACCCCTTCCTTCTCCCCCACCTCCCCTGACCCCTACACGGCTAGGTGGCACCCCGACCCGCCTGGGCGGCAGTGTCCGGTTGGATGGCAGCACCCTGTCGCTGCAGACTGGCTACCCATTACAAGGATACCAGGGCCAGAGAGATTTCCGCACATCTCTAACGCTGGACAACGACAACTCGCCTGTTTATGAAGAATACCGTAACCCAGATCACTATGACAACGGCACTGTTCACCCGCTGGGTTTTAGTGAGGGCCGATCCAGACCCGACTATCATCACTCCAGCCAGTACCTGCTCTCTCACCCTCCCCTACTGGCCTGGGAGGAGCGTCCGCGTGTCTGGGAGGACACGCACCCCTTCGGCACC
>NW_015546133.1:976113-981990 GCF_001515605.1 Sinocyclocheilus anshuiensis | reverse complement strand
CCTTCGTTAGTTTTTTTTTTTTTTTTTTCCATTTTACTTTTATATCTGCTCCACCTTTTCACTTGGTCAGACATATTTATAAACCTTTACATGCATTCCATATTAAAATATTCCATCATTGATATTTCATCAAGCATGAACAAGTTGATTGTTCTGACTGTTTTGTTTTTGATTTGGCTCTTTGTTGTTTATTTGTTTTCATCTCATAACTCATTAAAACACTCCCCCTGAAACATTTTCCATTTGATGTCTTTACACAGTAAGCCCACACCTCAACTATGAGGATGAGATTTGTGTGGAATTCGTCAAAGAGTATTTGATGAATTGTAAGAGCATATCTTCATTTACTGTACTAAACTAGAGATTTGATAATAGCTCATATCCAAACTATATCTTGTGTATTTAAATATCAAGGTCCCATGATAGTTTGCATTTTCTGCTCACTTGAGAAAAACGAAGTTTTATATCCAAAATGAGTGAAAATTAAAAGAATGAAAAATATAAAAAGAAAAAAAAATTCATAATTCATAATTATTATTATTATTATTCATAATAATAATATTTTTGTATCATCACTCCAGCCAGTACCTGCTCTCTCACCCTCCCCTACTGGCCTGGGAGGAGCGTCCACGTGCCTGGGAGGTCACGCACCCTTTCGGCAGCCAGCATGAGATCGACAGACTGGGCAGAATTTCGCTTCGGGCTCAACGCTTGCGTAGTCAGAGCCCAAAGACATCTTTGTCCGGCATGAGAGAGTATTATTGACCATTAACAGGACAAAAAGTCCTTAATTATACTGGATGCTTGTGATCATGCAACTGAGGACTCGGCCTGAATGGAATGGAATGGATACGTCAAGACTCTCACAGCCTCAGTCATACTGTACACTAGTGATTATTCTTCATGTACTTCATTAAAGGAATAGGTCACCCAAAAATGAGAATTGTCATCATTTACTCACCCTCATGTTGTTCCAAACTTATACAACTTTCTTGTTGTAGAACACAAAAGAAGATATTTTGAACTGTTTTTTTCTCCATAAAATGAGTAAATGAGGTCCAAAACAATTGGATTGTAGGTCCAAAATTCAATGGATCCCATAGACTTTATTTTGAAGAATGACTTTTTAGACATTCTTCAAAATATTTTCTTTTGTGTTTTACTGAAGAAAGTCATACAGGTTTGGAATGATGTGAAAGTGAGTAAAATGTCATTTTTGGGTGAACTATCCCTTTAACTAGATGTGCGAGAGGACATTGTTAAAGGGTTAGTTCACCCAAAAATAAAAATTCTGTCATTAATTACTCACCCTCATGTCGTTTCAAACTCGTAAGACCTTCGTTCATCTTCGGAAAACAAATTAAGATATTTTTGATGGAATCTGAGAGCTGTCTGACCCTGCATAGACAGCAATACAACTGAAATGTTCCCAAGTCCAGAAACATAGCAAGGAGATCTGTAAAATAATCCCTGTGACATCAGGGGTTCAACCGTAATTTTACAAAGCTACGAGAATAATTTTTGTATGCAAAAAAAAAAACGACTTTATTCATCCGCGTTACCCTGTAGCCGCCATTTTGGAGAATATCAGCAAAAATCACAACAACGTAGGAAACAGATCCGTGTGACACAGCTGACACAGAACAGCATACGTTGTTTACGTCCAGCTGATAATCTCCAAAATGGCACCAGGGTGACGCGGAGGAGACGAATTATTGAAGTCTTTTATTTTTTTTCTTTTGCGCACAAAAATTATTCTCGTAGCTTTGTAAAATTACGGTTGAACCCCTGATGTCACGTGGATTATTTTACAGATCTCCTTGCTATGTTTCTGGACTTGGGAACATTTCAGTTGCGCTGCTGTCTATGCAGGGTCAGACAGCTCTCAGATTCCATCAAAAATATCTTAATTTGTGTTCCGAAGATGAACGAAGGTCTTACGGGTTTGAAACGCCATGAGGGTGAGTAATTAATGACATAACTTTCATTTTTGGGTGAACTATCCCTTTAACATTATTACTTTCCCATGAACACATCTGAAAAACAGGGTGGTTGTGGGTTTGTGTAGGTATGCTACTGTTTATTGAGAAATCACATATTTTATTGATGGAATCCATATACAGCAGTGGTTCTCAACCAGGAGGCTGGGGCTAAGGGGCTTCAGCAAACTTGCAAGGGGGCCTCAAGAGGACTTGAAAAGATTTAAAATGAAGATATTGTTTTTTTTTTGACCCCCTCAACATCTTTGTAATTAAAAAAACAGGATTCCTACAGTCTTGGAAAACATGAATTTATGAGGGTGTAGTAAAAGTGTGATTTCTAGACCTGGAATACTAAATGGATGGAAATTAGTAAATGCTTAAAATGCTATAAAATATTTATTTTATCAGGTAGAAATTGAGTAAAACTATTAAGAAAAACTGGATATAAAGTCTTAGTTTTAGTAATAAGTCCAAGGGCCTTTGAAAATTGCTATGGACAATGGGTGGCCTTGGAGTCAAGAAGGTTAAGAACTGCTGATATTTATGACTAAGGAGGACCAAATCTTCCAAGTATGCCCTTGGACACAATGGACAGCCAGTGTTTTGCTATGACAACAGTCGGAAGGAGAATGGACTATATTCCATGGACTACATAGAAGCTGTGGAGAAAAACAAGTACATGTAATTGCATTTTTGTTGAAGCTTCAAGGTTTGTAAGGCTCTAATGTATGCATACTCTAAATGATTCCAGGAATGAAAGCACACAGGTGCAATTTACATAAATGAAGAGCTGTTTATGTAGAGCTGTTTGTAGACATGACAAGTACATATTAAGCACTCATCGCACATCTGGCATTTTAGTGTTTTGCTGTTTATGGTGCTGTTTTTGTGATTGTTATTTAGTTTAGGAGGGAGCAACTTTGACACTTCAATAACATCTGTTAATTGTTTAGTATGTTAGAGACATACTGTATGTTGAAGCATAGAAAAAAGTTCTCATTAAGGTTGCTTTGAGGTTTTGGCTACAAATGGGAATGTTTTTTTTTTCTTTATGCTTATTGTATCTCTGTTTTACTTCATCCCCAGTCGCAATTGCCCAAATAATATATACAGTATAAAAATCATTAAAAAAAAAAAAAATCTAAACTTTTTCTTGGATTATGACATAAATAGTGTTTTGTTTGTCCTTGAAAATATTTGAGATATTTTAATACCTCATTTTAGTGATCATGCATAGACTTATGGAATTATTATTATTTAGTTTTTTTTTATTGTTTTTGTAGCGCCTTTGTAGAGTCCAGAGTCATTTTACAAGGCATGATACACAAATAGGAAAAAGTAGTTTTATATTTCGTTTGTTTGTGTAAACAAGCCAGAGAATATTTTATTAAAGCAATAAATCTGATTATTTTAATGGTTTTCAGGATGACCCTGTGGGTCAGAAGTTCTGATGTTCTGTGTTGTGCTCATACATGTTAATATTGTCCATTTAATGTGTAGAAATCACCTTGTATGTATGAATAAAATGCTTTGTCCAGTGTAAAATAAAAAAAGAACTACAGCTACCATAATATATAATCTTTACATTGATTTAACAAGGATTACTGAGTATATCTCAATAGTCAAGATGTTTTGGCACAAATGCTCATCACATAATATTTTCATGGCTATGAGATTAAATCATATTTATGTCATTCCTCTAAGAGAGAGGCTTCTGTTCTCTGAAAAAACTCTGCACTCCCAGTTCATTTATGCAAATTTATGTGCTTTTACAATTGAATGAAAATTTCTACTCCAATTAAAATCCTCCTGATTGACGCTTAATTGAACAGTTAGACTGAAGCTATCATGCATAATGAACTGAACAAATATTTGCACAAGCCAATCTTCCCTGAGCACGACAGAAAGCCACAAGAGTACAGTTGAAGATAACAGTGTTATACACAATGTTCCAGTTTTTTATGCAGTAGTTACTTCATTGTTTGTGTTCCATCTTTTGTGGAAGAAGTGCACAAAAGGCCACTCTTGCTGAACGCAAACAATTTAAGACACCGTAGAATTTCCAAATGCAGCAGTTGAGCGTTTAAAGAGACAACTGTACAGGAGATAACACAATCTGATTGCATTATCCAAAGCTTGTTTACGGGCAAAGTTCCAGGAATCCAGCTGATATGATCGAAACACAATAATGCTTTCATTTCTGGGCCTTTTTTCTTTGTTGTTCGGGGACTTCTCCAAGAATACATTGGTTTCATCAGAGATGAGGTTTTGTAAACACCCTGTGTTTCTGTGCTTTTATGTTCTGGGTGTATCAGTGAGCATGCGTTTTCTTTTCAAGTCTGAAAGTATGTGGTTCAAAAGCGCAGTGTAAATATTTAGTGTATATTGTCTTTCGTAAATGACTTTGGCCCTGAGTCAGTTAAATGTATAGAGATGGAGGTGGGGGGTTAGAAAAATGGGTTACATGGCCAGCTGAACATGCATTCACACTATGATACTTTCAACACACTATCACGGCAATTCAGAACTGATTTATATGGAAGCCCATTGCCACCACTGAATAAAAAAATGAAGTAACTGCAACTTTTTATCTCACAATTCTCACTTTGTTTTTTAAGACACAATTCTGCAAGGTGTAAACTCAGAATTCTGACTTATTCTTGCAATTCCCAGTTTACGCCACACATTTTTGAGTTTATAACTTGCAATTCTGACTTTTTTCCTCAGAATTCCGAGTTTACATCCCCGAATTCCAACTCTTTTGTTTCACCATGGAATAAAAAAAAAAGTAATTGTGAATTTTTCCTCACAATTCTGACTTTTTCCTTACAGCTGTGAGTGTATATCTCACAATCTGACTTTTCTTTTCAGAATTGCAATTCTGACTTTATATCAGTTCTTACATTTTTTTTTTTTCTGAATTGTGCAAGAAAAGTAATAACTGTGAGATATAAACTTGGAATTGTGAGGTAAAATGTCAGAATTGCAAGATAAGTTGCCTTTTTTTCTTGAGGTGGAAACAAGCTTCCATAATTGTAATGTTTTGGCCAATAACTGGCTATTTCATATGAATTTATATGCAACCTTATATACGCTCTGTTGGTGGTTAGGTTTAGGCGTTCTTACATTTTTTTCTAAAATCATACATGTCCGTTTTAATCGCATTGTAAGAAATAAAATGAAATCGCTACCTCATAAAATAGTCAGGCTTTTTCATGAGATTGAGTTGGATAGCCTACTTTTGTTTAATCAAATAGAGTTTATTGCGCAGATTCACAATAACATCTCAAAATTGCTTTCTTAAAACTGTTAAGTGTTTAATTTCCACCTCTTCACAATAGACTAACACTATTTTCCATTGTCTCTTGTGAGTGAAGCAAATTCACTGCTTTCCAAAATTATGCCAATCACATTCCAGTACTGAAGACTGATGGGTAATTAAGCCTAGGCACAGTAGAATGGATCCGCAAGGTCAAACTGCCACAATCTCACAGAGTCGACTTCCACTGAATCAAACGTGCACCACAGAAAGCAAAGAGGATCATTTACGAGGAAATGAAACTAGTCTTAATCCCTCTGAATTCTGCTGTTTACATATTTAAGTATAACGAACCACTAGAGATTCCACACTCCTTCAGCACTATTTCCTTTGACTTTTAAAACAAGTGTAAGCAGGCTGGACTGACAGAAAGACTGCTGGTTATATAAGGGGTGGGGGAGAGATGCTGGATTATCGTTCCCCTGTTTCTGCTCGGAGACATGAGAGAGTTAGGGGTGATTATACCCACACAGTCTACTGAATAATACCCAGATTAGACACACTAACCATGGCGTCATCTCCACGCAAAACATCTGCCTTTGCCTCCACCCACACACACACACACACACACACACA
>NW_015546133.1:960358-974431 GCF_001515605.1 Sinocyclocheilus anshuiensis | reverse complement strand
CATGGGGTTTCATTTACTACACACAGGCCTACTGAAGCTTGCGGTGTTTTCAGCCTCTGCCGCCTCAATATATGAGTACATGAACACAAAAACATAATCTCTAGAACTGCTCTGAGTCACTTCATGAGCATTTTACTTATTTTGAGAAAACTATCATCATATCATATACAAAGAGACACCAATGTTTCAAGAGTTTAGTACACCGAATAGGACACATGCTTATTAGATAACTGTATTTGAGTTGATGTATATGCTTTTATTTATTATTATATTTTAATAAAAAGAAATTTCCCCAAACCATTGTTAGATGCAGTGTTTCCTGTAGTTATGCAAAGATTTGGTTTCAAAAACAGTATCAGTAAACTATTTCTTATGATTTTAAATCTGCATTGAACTTCAGATCAATCTCAAAGTAAAAGGCGGTACTAAAGTCTGATTTCGTGGTGGATGTGTTCAAATTTGATCATCTTAATTCAAGTGATGAAGGATTTTGAAAGTCTGACCGTGTTGAGCACTACTGTAAGGTTAACCCTGCATGGTGTAAATGTTTGAAAATGATTAACAGTTGCAAATAAACATTCATTAGAAATGTATAAAAGTAATCAAAAAGTAATCAAAAGTAATCAGTTACATTACTTTAATAAAGTAATTGACAAAGTTACACTACTATTACATTTTAAATAGGGTAACTTGTAATCTGTAACCTATTACATTTCCAAAGTAACCTTCCCAACACTGGGCACGGTGGATGTTAAACACACTGCTTTGGAACAGATGCTGCTGGAATATGTCACAAGCTTATAACACCACGCGCCAGAAACGGAGACGAAAAGACAACAGAGGCATGTTTGCAGAGCGCTCAGTTGTGCCAAATGCTCCCTTTTTGTCTTTTGCTGATGCGAGTAGAGAAAAGTCTTCTTCATTTTAAATGGGGAAATTGTTATGAGGGGATAATTGGGAAAAGTTTCTCCTACATTTCAGACGACAACAATAAAACTTGAGGAAACTTAAGACAAAGTAAATGTAAACATGTTTATATTGGTAGGATAATTACTTTATGATTGTTAGAGCAGGCTGAGCAGAAGCGAATGAATTCGGAGGCGAACTATTCAGTTATGTTTCTCATATCTCTGGCTGCATTAAATGTATTCCTCGTTCAAAATATGAATATTGGGTATGTGGACGAAATTAAATATATAGCATTTTATAATTAATATAACTCTGCTAAAATAAATAAAATTACTTGAATATTGATTTGTACATTTTGTTTAACAAGATTCAAAAAATCAAGAAAATTGTCTCATCATTAAAAACAGTCAGCTTATTATATGTCATATACTGTAGTTAATTTACCAGATGTCTCAAGAGTAAACAACCATAAACTGATATGTCATGTTGTGTTAGTGTTTAAGATAATGATTATTTTTAAGATACATTATAAGCACTCAGGCTGGGAGATGGCATTCTCTTTGCTGATAACTAAGTGTTACATAATATCTGTTTGTTTCAAATTATCATCAGATATAATGAATAATTCCACGGGCAAAGAATAAGCACACCTTGTCAAAATAAATAATTTACTGGATTAAGGCACACTTGAGGCTAGTTTGGTTTTTATTGTTCTTTTATTCTTTGTTTCACACTGTCTGTTGAACCTCATGATAGACTTTTAGCTTGGAGCCATGTTCCAGCTTGTAAATACCTTCAGCTATCCAAACGAATCCAATTTAAATCAATAACAGAATGCTCTAAATGAGACTCCATGGTGTCCTTAAATCACCAAAGTAAGATATATGGCAATTATCTATTCCAGGCATAATCATATTTGCATTAGCCCAAATGCTTATTTTATTTTTGACTAGCATACGCACAGCCTGCAGTCAGTGTTATTGGCAAATTGGCAAGATGTGTCCAGTAAAGCATAGTCCTGCTCTATGACAGGATGTACTGTATGCATTCACTTGTTTGTTCACATCAAAAAATGATCTTTTCTGAACAGCAGTTTTGACAAAAAACCTGGAGATTGCGGAGCAAAACTGAATAGCAGCCCATTACCTTTCACAAAGCAGTGGTCCCGACTTGCTCTTCACAGCTGGGCTTGGGTTAGGAAAAAATAACTGCATTGCAATGATTCAGAGTCTGTGACACCAATTTCCCATTTCTCCCCCTGAATCTGCCTGTTTAGTCAGCCTATCTATAAATAAGTGGCAGGTTATTAGTGTCGCTCATGGATTTCCTACAAGCTCCTGTTTACCTCAAAGGCAGGACAGCTCTAAGCTCATGGAACGTGAGGGTCAAGGTCTGAATTCACTTCTAACACTTTGGCTCCATTCCAAAATATAGTGAACTATCTTGCTTTCTACTGCCTACAGGCAGCATACTAGCTGAAATGGATCTACATATGAGACTCATTTTGAACACACTATATAAGAAATTCACATGAAGTGCTCAGAAGTTTGATTTCAATAGAGTTTGATGACTAGTATTGTGACACAAATCTCTCACTTTGTTCACCACGCTTCTCACAGTGAATTATGGGATTGCTTACTCAGTGATAATTCATTTGCCTTACAGTTTGGCAAAAATATCTTAAAAGGCATGCAGCATAGCGCCTCATTTATGCGCAGAAGACATTTTTGCATTTAAATACGTAAGACAGTGCGGTGGAATGGAACAAACACTCTGTGATGTATAGAGATGCATTTTTTAAATGTTAAAGTACCATGTATTTAGAACATAAGAACAACGGTCAAACACATCCGACTAGCAAGTTTACATAGAGAAGCAGCGTAGCGAAATGCAAAAAAATGCAAGATGCAGGATAATGGAATAAAAAAAAACCACAAAGTCTAGAGACATGTTTTTAAAAGTTGAACTTTTAACTAAATCACAGCATTTTTATAACACAAGATGTGCAAAAATTATGATTGCCATCAAACACATTTACATAGAAAAGCTGCATAGTAGAATGGAAAACTACGAAATACAGGTAAGTGGAATTAAAAAAAGCAAGGTCTAAAGATTTTTTTTTTTTAAACTGAGCTTATTTTAATTTGAGCACTGTGTTTTTAGAATGCTGTCATGCGCAAGATGGTACTAAAGTCACAAGACCCCAGCACAATGGTCAAACGTGTCCGTCTGATGCATGTTTACATAGAAAAACAATAGAAAAGCACAAAAACAATTGAAACATTGAAATTGAAAAGTAGTGTAGTCTTGAACAGCTCATCTATGCACTTAAAACAGCCTTTGCATGGGGAGATATAAAATTCTCTTTGGAAAACAATTCTGTCTTTCGTTTTTTGATTAGTGTAAATGGGATCAGAGAACATGTTTTCTGCTCTTGTGTTTAAGTCCTCTACAGATAGTAGTCTTCTCATTAATCCGATCTCCTGCAGTGATGGAGATCAATGTGCCATTCTAATCATCCCTATTATCCAACGCATTTCCTCAGTCTCTAGGGGTTGTGCTTATAAACAATTGATGATTATACTGAAAAAAAATGTAGGTAGTGTAGCCAGCCCTTTGTGTTTATGTGATAAAATGCTTAATTAATACATTACAATGTGAAAAAGACTCCAACAGATGCTTGTGCTGACACTGTTGCAAAACACAGCAGAAACAGTTGCTTCATATGTTATGCCTGTGAACTTCATATGTAAGAGCTGCTTTGTTTTCTCTATTTTAACAGCTTTTGAAGACCAAAGTATAGAGCACAGTTCAGACACGTCTCCTCTACTCTTCCAGTTTCCCATGTTTTCTTTGAATATACCACTTGCCAAGCTGTCTCAAATCAAGTCTTTATGCTACTTTGTAGTGGGAATGAAGAAAATACCCTGAGTATATTCTCAACAGACCCGAGTGTCCATGGGTGAGAAGGCTTAGATCAATGCGGAGTAATTACACATGCTTTCGTCCAGTATTACTGAACTCAGTGGGAGTAGAGAGGGACAGGGGGAAATAATATTATTTTGCCATGTCAGACTCTCATGCCTGTCAGTGATATATACTGCTTAAATAACAGCTAATAATTAAACAAGTATGATTCGACCCAAAGATGTCCCAGCTGTTAAAGACAGGACACAGGGAAAAGCCCATTTCACACTTCCCAGAGGCTAAACGAAAACATTTGTCACTGGTACATCATCTATAATAAAGTACGTATTTGGCCAGAAAACATGGTTAATTTTTTAATAGCTGTCAATGTAGGAACATGCAATTTATCTTCACAACGGTGTAGTTTCCGTTATCTTCCAGCAGGGTAATTTGACGCTGTGTTTCTTGTATCTCCAGAAATCATCAATTCTGTGGACATCCCCAAAGTCCCTTTCCAGGAAAGTCACTTCACTTGGTGGCCATACAATTTTAAATGTATGATTTTAAGAAAAAATTAAGGTCCACCTCTAAACCCACAGATGAACCTAACCGTCTGTGGGGTGTACGCAGATCAGATTCACCAGCAATTTGCTAAAACGAAGTCACAAATTGCCATGAGATTGTGTTGGCATATCTTAAATTGCAATTTCAATTTCAGTGTTTGATTCCAGTGACTAATATTATTTGAAAAAAAAAAAAAGCTATTTCGTTTCACAGTGTGTTTATTGTTCAATGGAATAGAGGGAAATCTTATTCCGTGATGACAAATGCAGTGTGTTGTTGGGATCCTGCAGTGTTCGACGTTGGTTGCTGAGGCAGCTCTTGAGAACCAATAGAGTGCTGCAGTGATGATGTATTTTTGAAGGCCAATCTAAAAAAAAAAGCACAATTATAAACATTGCAAATCTTTAAAAGCAGACTATAGATCAGTTTACCTGTTCGGCATGATAGCAGTTGAAGTCCCAGACAACCTTTGTAGTCCCCTAGTTAGCAACCACCTATTTCAAGATAAGATTTAACCACATAATATTTTATGTTGTAGAATAAAAAGTGAAAATATCTTGAGCTGTTTTAACCACAGACCTTACATCAAGCATTTATCGAAAAACCCATTGACTTCAGGACAATGGAACCAGAAGCGCTAAAATGCAAACTCATTTACGGGTTTTTGACTGCAAAAATAAGTCAACCCTGTAGCACTCTTCAGGCCAGGACACACCAAACCGATGGTCAGCCATTGGCGAGTGGTCTAGTTTTTTTGGTGTGTTCCACACGTCGGCTCTCCCATTGGCTCACGTCGGTGGCAGTTTGCCCGATTCGGCATACTGAATCATCGTCAGGGTCGTCGGCGAGAGTGAGATCTCTCATTGGATACTCAGTTTAGCAAACGAGTCAGTGCCCGAGAATTAAAGTGAAAGTGATGAAAACGAGCAAGGCGGCACAGACTGAAGTTATGGAATGTTACGTGATCTTACCAAAGCATTCCAATATGCGAATATTGTCATAACAACATGAGCCGAATAAAGTCATCATATTCAAAATGGTAAGCTAGCACAGCTTTTTTTACGTTTCGTATATCTGCGTATATCATTGTTTCGGTTTCTCCTTTTGAATGGCAAATATACACTGGGCATACCATTATGACCACTGACAGGTGAAGTGAATAACACTTATTATCTCTTCATCATAGCACCTGTTAGTGGGTGGGATATATTAGGCAGCAAGTGAACATTTTGTCCTCAAACTTGATGTGTTACAAGCAGGAAAAATGGGCAAGTGTAAGGATTTGAGCGAGTTTGACAAGGGCCAAATTGTGATGGCTAGACGACTGGGTCAGAGCATCTCCAAAACTGCAGCTCTTGTGGGGTGTTCGCGGCCTGCAGTGGCCAGTATCTATCAAAAGTGGTCCAAGGAAGGAACAGTGGTGAACCGGTGACAGGGTCATGGCTGGCCAAGGCTCATTGATGCACATGGGGAGCGAAGGCTGGCCCGTGTGGTGCGACACCTGTTAGTGGGTGGGATATATTAGGCAGCAAGTGAACATATTGTCCTCAAAGTTGATGTGTTAGAAGCAGGTAAAATGGGCAATCATAAGAATTGGGTCAGAGCATCTTCAAAACTGCAGCTCTTGTGTGGTGTTCCCGGTGTGCAGTGGTCAGTATCTATCAAAAGTGGTCCAAGGAAGGAAAAGTGGTGAACCGGCGACAGGGTCATGGGCGGCCAAGGCTCATTGATGCACATGGGGAGCGAAGGCTGGCCCGTGTGGTGCGATCCAACAGACGAGGTACTGTAGCTCAAATTGCTCAAGAAGTTAATGCTGGTTTTGATGGAAAGGTGTCATAATACACAGTGCATCGACGTTTGTTGCATATGGGGCTGCATAGCTGCAGACCAGTCAGGGTGCCCATGCTGACCCCTGTCCACCGCCAATAGCGCCAACAGTGGGCACGTGAGCATCAGAACTGAACCACAGAGCAATGGAAGAAGGTGGCCTGGTCTGATGAATCACGCTTTGTTTTACATCACGTGGATGGTCGGGTCGCTTACCTGGGGAACACATGGCACCAGGATGCACTATGTGAAGAAGGCAAGGCAGCGGAGGCAGTGTAATGCTTTGGGCAATGTTCTGCTGGGAAACCTGGGGTCCATGTGGATGTTACTTTGACACGTACCACCTACCTAAGCATTGTTGCAGACCATGTACACCCTTTCATGGAAACAGTATTCCTTGATGGCTGTGGGCTCTTTCAGCAGGATAATGCACCCTGACCCAGATCTCAATCCAATCGAGCATCTGTGGGATATGCTGAACAAACAAGTCCGATCCATGGAGGCCCCACCTCACAACTTACAGGACTTAAAAGATCTGCTGCTAACATCTTGGTGCCAGACACCACAGCACACCTTCAGGGGTCTAGTGGAGTCCATGCCTCGACGGGTCAGGGCTGTTTTGGCAGCAAAAGGGGGACCAACACAATATGAGGAAGGTGGTCATAATGTTATGGTTGATCGGTGTATATTGATAGCTGCTGATATAGCCTCTCACGCAAGCGCAGAACGCACGTGTTAGCTTGCAGTTGGCTGTAGTTTGAGTGGAGTGTTCAAGCACAGCTTTTTGGTCCAGACGCCGCCGATGTGAGGTGACTACACCGTCGGCTTTAGTTGCTGCTAGTTCTTTGAAGTCGGCTTGGTGCGTCCTGGCCTTTCGACAGGTGTAAATTATGCAGCCTTCGTGGGAGAGGTCAGAACTCAAGTGACGGAAAGATTAATATTGAAAATATTGTGATTTTCATGATTCAAGCTTTTATGTATTCAAAAGTAAAGGAGTACTAAAGTAAAAGGAGAACAACAAAGGCCTCTGGTTTTTGGATATAAAAAATCATATTAAATTGCTATCATTCATTACCCAACTGAACTATTCGCACGGAGCAATCAGTTTATTTGTGAGTGTGAGATTTGTTACAACATGAATTGATTTGTATTATTTTTGTATTCTTACTGAACATTTTATTATACACCTGTTTCTTAAGTATTATAAATCAATTTACTGACCATTTCCTTGTATCGTGCATGTTGCGTATTACTGATATTAACTATATGGCTCCGCGTTATCGTCTGGGCAGAACTATTGTTCCAGCCACCAAAGACAGATTCACAAATAACCTGCCTGATTTATCTCAACTGCTCTCTGTACCCATAAATCACGTCCAAAGGTCACGTCCAAAAACCATTCAAGATGGCGGTTATTAAGCCTCTTATTAAGAAACCACAACTAGATCCTAGTGAACCGGCAAATTACAGACCCATTTCAAATCTTCCGTTTATGTCTAAAATTTTAGAAAAAGTTGTGTCTGCTCAATTGTGCTCCTTCCTGCAAAAAAATGATCTCTATGAAGAATTTCAGTCAGGTTTCAGGCCCTACCATAGCACAGAAACTGCACTTGTTAAAATTACAAATGACTTGCTTCTTGCGTCAGACCAAGGCTGCATCTCATTGCTAGTTTTACTTGATCTTAGTGCTGCGTTCGACACTATAGATCATGACATACTCATAGATCGATTACAAAACTATATGGGTATTCAAGGGCAGGCTTTAAGATGATTTATCCTACCTGTCCGATCACTACCACTTTGTTCATTTAAATGGGGAGTCATCTCAATTATCACCAGTAAAATATGGAGTGCCACAAGGATCTGTCCTAGGTTCTCTGCTATTTTCAATATACATGTTGCCCCTTGGTAATATTATTAGAAAATACGGGATTAGTTTCCACTGTTATGCTGATGATACTCAACTATATATCTCAACAAGACCAGATGAAACTTCTACTGTAAAGTTGCTTTGCAATGATTTGTATTGTGAAAAGCGCTATACAAATAAACTTGAATTGAATTGAATAAGCTATACTGTGATACCTCTCAGAAGTATGGAACAGTTTTTGCTTTCAACGACCTAATAATGATGCTGAGAGAAAACGCATCTGCCAACTGTTACTATAGTTACAAAAGTAACTTTAACCCCCATATAATTGACTACAGGTAAAAATGTGAGCTGTGATTTCAGTTTTGTTCAGATTTCAGATTGGTAATCATTGTTACGTCTTCAGTGCTATTCATTTTAAAACGTGTTGTCATAGAATGTACATTTTAGCAGACAACATTCATTCAACAACACTCAGTACATCAGTTCAAGTTTTTTTTTCATTCAGCTGGACTGAATTTATTGATTGCAGATTTAGAGACATACCATTTTGAAATGGTATTTTTTTCCATGTACCCTATTAATAAATGCCTGTTTTAATCGTTAATGCAATAGTATTACTTATTTTAGGGGTCTTTTTTTGTTTTAAAGTCCTTTGAGGGGTTAAAATTTTAATTCCACATTGACCTCATGTAGGCTATACTTCAACCCACGTCCATTTAAGGTACTATGCATATAAATTAAAAATCGTTGTCAACTCAGGGATCTACCTGATAACTTTAGGTGTAACCTATAATGTGAACAGGTTGATTCCGTCATGTAAAGAACAAAATAAATTTAGATCACCACGTAAAATACGTTTTGGTTACCTGACAAAACACACCACACACACACACACGCATTTACTTAGCTATCTAAATAGGGACATTACATAGACTTCTATTGTTTTTATCTACAGATATTTATACACTTTTTAACCTAAACCCACCCCTACTCCTAACCCTACCCCTGACAGAAAACTTTCTGCATTTTTACAGTTTCAAAAAAATTTTTTTGTTTACTTTATTTTTATACCAGTTTTACAAATGAGGACGTCCCCAACACACACACACACACACAACACACACACACACACACACACACACACACGAAGTGTAATCACATACACTCTTGTACCTCAGGTTGGAGGCGCGCAGGGGTTGTTATGACAACTCCCGCGCAAATAAAAGATGCTCTGCGCTGTGCGGGATTTGTCTCAGCTCGGAGCGCGAGCCAATCATCTGGCCAGATTCCCCTCTGATCACGCGCTGGATTTACAATTCTGAGCAGCTGGTTTAAAAAAATAACTTGGAGCGAACGTAACGGTCGCCATGGGGCAAAACAGTGCCAAGACTGCCCTGCTCCTTAGTAGTTTTAAGGTGAGGGGGAAGCAAGGTGACAATTCGTGCTAGATAAACAACTGACCTACAAGTCAGAAATGAGTTTGAGGTGCTGAAGATGTTGAGACGGACTCTATCTCGCACTTCTGCAGAGAGGAATGAGAGGAGCGCGGATCAATCAACCAGAGGCGACAGAAATGTATGGCTAAACTGTCCACAACTTCTGTTGAAAGGCAGCTGGAATGACTCGCTTTTTACAAGTACGGAAAATACAAATAGAAAGAAAATATACTATGTTCAAATATACACGCTTTTAGTTTAAAATGCGCAGTCCCTTCTTAAGTTTATTTTCTCTTTACTACCTCAGGTTGCGTGAATAACCTTTAACAAACCAAACCTCGGAGAACAAGTTGGTCCGGGATGCCAGACAACATCGCCTTTCTGACGAACAGCACAGAATCGGGGCACGTCGGTCGCGCGTTGGGTTCGAGCGCGCGCCCTGCCTGGGCAATAGCGGTGCTGGCCAGCGTGCTGATCTTCACCACTGTGGTGGATGTTTTGGGTAACCTGTTAGTCATAATTTCGGTGTTCAGGAATCGGAAACTGAGAAATGCTGGTGAGCTTTTGTTTATCTTTCTGGGCTACGCGCATTATATTTGCGCGCCGTTCATTGATGTAGCGCTTCACGTGCCATTAGGCTCAAGTGTTGAATGGGGATACAGATCATGAATTATGTACTGAATGAAGTAATACTTAGTCGACTTGTTTCCCATTTACTCGACAAGAATCTACTTTGACGTGCTGCCGTAAGTGTAAATTGTACATGGTGAAAAAACGTGCTTGTTTTGAGTTAGTTAAATGCAAACTGTTCACACTTACGTGGAATTATTTACCTCACTTTTGACTTATGGACTAGTTTGCTAACACCATAGTGTATAGCCTATGTAGTGTTAGTGAAGGATTACCTTATATCAATATCAAGAAAATGCCTTGAAATTGGCAAAGCATCTTATGTAACCATTCCACCCAAACAGCAAAAGTCAGCTTTTTCTTTCTTGTTTTTTTTTTTTTTTGGAAGTAGACAATTTTCAACGAACAGCTAAAAGTTTAGTGAAGGATTACCTTATATCAATATCAAGAAAATGCCTTGAAATTGGCAAAGCATCTTATGTAACCATTCCACCCAAACAGCAAAAGTCAGCTTTTTCTTTTTTGTTTTTTTTTTTTTTTGGAAGTAGACAATTTTCAACGAACAGCTAAAAGTTTGTTTTAATTAAAATGCAACATTTTAGCACTGCATATGCTCATGCATACCGAAATTGAGGCTTCCAGCAACCATATCAATATTTTTGTCACTCACAAGTTCGTTTTTGTGGAGAAACTCCTTGTTTCAGCTTTTTTTTTAAAGTCTGAGCTTTTGGTAGTGTTAAGTTCACTTCACCTTGACCATGTCATGAAAAATTTACAGCAGCTTATCGCTCTCAGCAGTAAGGGCTTCAAAGACTTTCAACTGTAGTTTGGCATAATTGGACGTGTACATCAGTGAAAATCTGACACCCACCTGAGCCCTGCTCAATGTGAAAGCACACACATGATGGAGATTTACCGCTGATTACAGAACCGGCTTTCTTACAAGATGAGCATTAAATATCGCATGCGATTTATCGTGCAGCCCTACTTGACAGCAATATTGTAACAGTGGCTACTATCTCGCATTCCAAATATTCATTGCTTGATGACATCATTAATCCAAGATGGCTGACAGTGACAGCGATAGCCATGTGCTAAATGCCCCAGGCATATCTGTGAAAAACTTTTATACAAGGAGGTCAATTGAGGTAAGAAAAAGAAATATTAGTATGTACAGTAAAGTATGAAGAATATGTTAGTATTTTATAAACTAAAATTTAGAGTAAAATGTAGTTTTTATTCATCAAAAACCAACTGTCCACGTATGTGGACGTCATGCAACAGTGGAGTCAGATTGCATAAAGTCTGATTTCTGTAACCTGCTAGTATATCTATTCAATTTTTTATGAATTGTCTTACATTGTTATAAAACAGACATTTAACAAATATATCAACATAAATAACCATTTAAAATTACATATTACAGCATTAAATGGCAACTTTACACATACATATGGAGACAAATTTGCATTTTGCCTTCCAAACAGGGACAGCATAGGTCGAGTCAGTACAGAATAATAGAGAATATCCCAGAGGACAGTGGAAGTGACAGTGACAGCATAAGTTGTTACGATCAGCAGTGAATGTTTTCCATGATTTGCCCATATTGCTAATAGGTTTCCGCATATATGTAACTACTGTTATTGTTCCTACAATATGTGTTTTATTGTTATTATATTGTAATATTATTGTTTTTATTAACTAAGCTGATATAAATAGCATAACATGCCATTAAAAAAACACAATATTCCATATTGTCAGCTGTGCCCAGCTTATGTCCCATTTTACGCCTTTGTTGCAGGGTGTCCCCATACGTGTACAGTTAAATAATTTTTAAATAAAACTGAATTTTGTAAAAATGAAAATGGATTTCAATTTTAGCATCATATTAAAGTCATAAAAAGAATCATAAAAAAATCTAGATCATGTTTTCCATAATTCATGCATGAAAGGGTTAATAGGCCCTTTATTTAATTGTAAATGGATGTGTTTGATGTTTTTAAATTGATGTTAAATCTAATTACCCACTTGAATGACCCATAACAAAACATTGTGTTTACACATAATCCTGTCTAAAAAGTGTTTTTGGAAACAACTATTGAACCATGATGTCACACTGCTGTTGGGCTTGTGATGTGTGACTTTGAGGGATTCAGAGGACAGACAGATTTCAGCTCTTTCAGTGCCTGTGACAATGTGTGTACGTATGCATGCGTGTGTTTGAGGGGTTGTTCCACACACTGCTGATGCAATTGAGTGGGACTGCATTCAGAACCCTTTGACAGTTTGTGCATCTGCAGGGACATAAGTGTGGAGAGCGCTCACACAAGAGCGCACTTCAAAGCTCATGTTTTTTTCGCATTGAGCAAGAGCCAGACCTGTCTGCTTCAAAGGCGCGCTCACAGTCTTATATCACCGTCTGTCTGATAGACACTACTGACTCTCTCTGCCTTCCCTCTCCAAAGCAATTTGAGCACATGGAGGTGGCATCAACGGCTCATTAGATTTGAGTATGAATGTTGTCAAATTTTGTGCTCTGTCTTCTTGCCTCTCGCCTGAGTGTATCTTCTGTGAAGGAGGAGAATTTATTCCTTCGTCTTTCAGCCCTTTGTCATTACCAGGGCCAATCAGGCATCTAACGCAAGCAATAACACTGTCACGAACACCCAAAGAAGCATTAAAGCTCCAAAGAATGGCACACAGATCTTTAGTGGTGTGTGCCGTGTGAACTAACAAGGGCAGAGAGCTGAGAAACGACAGAAACTGAAAGCCTCGTTCTCCAAACAAGTGTATTCGGAAGGAAAACTGTATGTTCCCAGAATCCTGTTTGCAGATTCACCGCATAATCACCCCATGTGAAGCGTGGACATTAAAGGTCTATGACTGGTTAAAATCTCCGTCTTTTATGATAACGAAGCACATTCTGATGAGAGGGTGGGTATGAAAGAAACTGTATAAAAAGACTCTTCTCTCCATGTCTTTTGCTTCTCTGTTTATGTTATGTAGAACAGATGCCGTGCTTTATTAGTCAGACTTCCATGTCGACTTCACATTCAAGGAAGAGTTCACCCAAACATTTAAATTTGCTGAAAATGTACTCATCTTCAGGCCATCCAAGATGTAGATGAATTTGTTTCTTCATCAAAACAGATTTGGAGAAATGTAGCATTACATCACTTGCTCATCAATTGATCCTCTTTCTTCAAATCTGTTCCCTGTTCCCTGTTCCCTCATCTACATCTTGGGTGGCCTGAGAGTGAGTTAATGTTTAGCAAATTTTCATTTTTGGGTGAAATATTTCTTTGAGGAATACTCTAACAGCTGTCAGTTGAAGGCACATGGTAATCAGGGCTTCTGGAGTATCACTGTCCATTGGCCCCTCTCCCTTGCACTGTCCCCTGTGTGGTTATGTAATCGTGTTTCTAGAAAGGGGGGATGAGTGTCAAGTGAAGTCCTCCTGTTGTCAGATTCCTGGCAGGCTCTGCTCTGCCACATGAATATGGACGTTACAGTGGCCAGCGTGACCGTCAGCACGTGTTTGTGTGCACTGAGGTATGTGTTTGGTGAAAATGCCATTGTGAACCACAGGAGACAATAAAAATGAGTGACGATAGACAGAGTGTTCCTGTTCTGTGATTAGGGAAGTGTAGTCTTATAATTTTGCTTTAGGTCAGATAAAAAGACATTAGTGGGCTTGAAGCCAAGACTTTGGAGAAGATTAGTGATCAGTAAATGACTGTGACTGGCATGGCATTAGCTGTAGGTTTAGATTAGGTGAGAGTTTTGAGGTTCAGGTTCATATTCATAGAAAACTATCAACATTAAAGGGTTAGTTCACCCAAAAATGAAAATTCTGTCATTAATTACTCACCCTCATGTCGTTCCAAACCCGTAAGACCTCCATTCATCTTCGGAACACAAATTAAG